>NW_028142153.1:0-158241 GCF_055691185.1 Crinia signifera
TTATAAACATGTTGATATGGTTGTGATTTTTTTTCTGACTGCGGTTTCAAAACCGTGCACCAGAATCCACTTCTTTCAACTCAGTAATACATTTTGGATGTGTACCTAGAGTTTAAAGCAGAAAAAACGGAACTTTTAGAATTTTCATTTTTTGACCAAAACGACAGCCCCGGGGGTTATAAACATGTTGATATGGTTGTGATTTTTTTTCTGACTGCGGTTTCAAAACCGTGCACCAGAATCCACTTCTTTCAACTCAGTAATACATTTTGGATGTGTACCTAGAGTTTAAAGCAGAAAAAACAGAACTTTTAGAATTTTCATTTTTTGACCAAAACGACAGCCCCGGGGGTTATAAACATGTTGATATGGTTGTGATTTTTTTTCTGACTGCGGTTTCAAAACCATGCACCAGAATCCCCTTCTTTCAACTCAGTAATACATTTTGGATGTGTACCTAGAGTTTAAAGCAGAAAAAACTGAACTTTTAGAATTTTCATTTTTTGACCAAAACGACAGCCCCGGGGGTTATAAACATGTTGATATGGTTGTGATTATTTTTCTGACTGTGGTTTCAAAACCATGCACCAGAATCCACTTCTTTCAACTCAGTAATACATTTTGGATGTGTACCTAGAGTTTAAAGCAGAAAAACATGAACTTTTAGAATTTTCATGTTTTGACCAAAACGACAGCCCCGGGGGTTATAAACATGTTGATATGGATGTGATTTTTTTCTGACTGCGGTTTCAAAACCATGCACCAGAATCCACTTCTTTCAACTCAGTAATACATTTTGGATGTGTACCTAGAGTTTAAAGCAGAAAAAACTGAACTTTTAGAATTTTCATTTTTTGACCAAAACGACAGCCCCGGGGATTATAAAAATCTTGATAAGGTTGTGATTTTTTTCTGACTGCGGTTTCAAAACCATGCACCAGAATCCACTTCTTTCAACTCAGTAATACATTTTGGATGTGTACCTAGAGTTTAAAGCAGCAAAAACGGAACTTTTAGAATTTTCATTTTTTTACCAAAACGACAACCCCGGGGGTTATAAACATGTTGATATGGTTGTGATTTTTTTCTGACTGCGGTTTCAAAACCATGCACCAGAATCCACTTCTTTCAACTCAGTAATACATTTTGGATGTGTACCTAGAGTTTAAAGCAGAAAAAACGGAACTTTTAGAATTTTCATTTTTTGACCAAAACGACAGCCCCGGGGGTTATAAACATGTTGATATGGATGTGATTTTTTTTCTGACTGCGGTTTCAAAACCATGCACCAGAATCCACTTCTTTCAACTCAGTAATACATTTTGGATGTGTACCTAGAGTTTAAAGCAGAAAAAACGGAACTTTTCGAATTTTCATTTTTTTACCAAAACGACAGCCCCGGGGGTTATAAACATGTTGATATGGTTGTAATTTTTTTTCTGACTGCGGTTTCAAAACCATGCACCAGAATCCACTTCTTTCAACTCAGTAATACATTTTGGATGTGTACCTAGAGTTTAAAGCAGAAAAAACGGAACTTTTAGAATTTTCATTTTTTGACCAAAACGACAGCCCCGGGGGTTATAAACATGTTGATATGGTTGTGATTTTTTTTCTGACTTTGGTTTCAAAACCATGCACCAGAATCCACTTCTTTCAACTCAGTAATACATTTTGGATGTGTACCTAGAGTTTAAAGCAGAAAAAACGGAACTTTTAGAATTTTCATTTTTTGACCAAAACGACAGCCCCGGGGGTTATTAACATGTTGATATGGTTGTGATTTTTTTTCTGACTGCGGTTTCAAAACCATGCACCAGAATCCACTTCTTTCAACTCAGTAATACATTTTGGATGTGTACCTAGAGTTTAAAGCAGAAAAAACTGAACTTTTAGAATTTTTATTTTTTGACCAAAACGACAGCCCCGGGGGTTATAAACATGTTGATATGGTTGTGATTTTGTTCTGACTGCGGTTTCAAAACCATGCACCAGAATCCACTTCTTTCAACTCAGTAATACATTTTGGATGTGTACCTAGAGTTTAAAGCAGCAAAAACGGAACTTTTAGAATTTTCATTTTTTGACCAAAACGACAGCCCCGGGGGTTATAAACATGTTGATATGGATGTGATTTTTTTTCTGACTGCGGTTTCAAAACCATGCACCAGAATCCACTTCTTTCAACTCAGTAATACATTTTGGATGTGTACCTAGAGTTTAAAGCAGAAAAAACGGAAACTTTTAGAATTTTCATTTTTTGACCAAAACGACAGCCCCGGGGGTTATAAACATGTTGATATGGTTGTGATTTTTTTTCTGACTGCGGTTTCAAAACCATGCACCAGAATCCACTTCTTTCAACTCAGTAATACATTTTGGATGTGTACCTAGAGTTTAAAGCAGAAAAAACGGAACTTTTAGAATTTTCATTTTTTGACCAAAACGACAGCCCCGGGGGTTATAAACATGTTGATATGGATGTGATTTTTTTTCTGACTGCGGTTTCAAAACCATGCACCAGAATCCACTTCTTTCAACTCAGTAATACATTTTGGATGTGTACCTAGAGTTTAAAGCAGAAAAAACGGAACTTTTCGAATTTTCATTATTTTACCAAAACGACAGCCCCGGGGGTTATAAACATGTTGATATGGTTGTAATTTTTTTTCTGACTGCGGATTCAAAACCATGCACCAGAATCCACTTCTTTCAACTCAGTAATACATTTTGGATGTGTACCTAGAGTTTAAAGCAGAAAAAACGGAACTTTTAGAATTTTCATTTTTTGACCAAAACGACAGCCCCGGGGGTTATAAACATGTTGATATGGTTGTGATTTTTTTTCTGACTTTGGTTTCAAAACCATGCACCAGAATCCACTTCTTTCAACTCAGTAATACATTTTGGATGTGTACCTAGAGTTTAAAGCAGAAAAAACGGAACTTTTAGAATTTTCATTTTTGACCAAAACGACAGCCCCGGGGGTTATTAACATGTTGATATGGTTGTGATTTTTTTTCTGACTGCGGTTTCAAAACCATGCACCAGAATCCACTTCTTTCAACTCAGTAATACCTTTTGGTTGTGTACCTAGAGTTTAAAGCAGAAAAAACTGAACTTTTAGAATTTTCATTTTTTGACCAAAACGACAGCCCCGGGGGTTATTAACATGTTGATATGGTTGTGATTTTTTTTCTGACTGCGGTTTCAAAACCATGCACCAGAATCCACTTCTTTCAACTCAGTAATACATTTTGGATGTGTACCTAGAGTTTAAAGCAGAAAAAACTGAACTTTTAGAATTTTTATTTTTTGACCAAAACGACAGCCCCGGGGGTTATAAACATGTTGATATGGTTGTGATTTTGTTCTGACTGCGGTTTTAAAACCATGCACCAGAATCCACTTCTTTCAACTCAGTAATACATTTTGGATGTGTACCTAGAGTTTAAAGCAGAAAAAACGGAAACTTTTAGAATTTTCATTTTTTGACCAAAACGACAGCCCCGGGGGTTATAAACATGTTGATATGGTTGTGATTTTTTTTCTGACTGCGGTTTCAAAACCATGCACCAGAATCCACTTCTTTCAACTCAGTAATACATTTTGGATGTGTACCTAGAGTTTAAAGCAGAAAAAACGGAACTTTTAGAATTTTCATTTTTTGACCAAAACGACAGCCCCGGGGGTTATAAACATGTTGATATGGATGTGATTTTTTTTCTGACTGCGGTTTCAAAACCATGCACCAGAATCCACTTCTTTCAACTCAGTAATACATTTTGGATGTGTACCTAGAGTTTAAAGCAGAAAAAACGGAACTTTTCGAATTTTCATTATTTTACCAAAACGACAGCCCCGGGGGTTATAAACATGTTGATATGGTTGTAATTTTTTTTCTGACTGCGGATTCAAAACCATGCACCAGAATCCACTTCTTTCAACTCAGTAATACATTTTGGATGTGTACCTAGAGTTTAAAGCAGAAAAAACGGAACTTTTAGAATTTTCATTTTTTGACCAAAACGACAGCCCCGGGGGTTATAAACATGTTGATATGGTTGTGATTTTTTTTCTGACTTTGGTTTCAAAACCATGCACCAGAATCCACTTCTTTCAACTCAGTAATACATTTTGGATGTGTACCTAGAGTTTAAAGCAGAAAAAACGGAACTTTTAGAATTTTCATTTTTGACCAAAACGACAGCCCCGGGGGTTATTAACATGTTGATATGGTTGTGATTTTTTTTCTGACTGCGGTTTCAAAACCATGCACCAGAATCCACTTCTTTCAACTCAGTAATACCTTTTGGTTGTGTACCTAGAGTTTAAAGCAGAAAAAACTGAACTTTTAGAATTTTCATTTTTTGACCAAAACGACAGCCCCGGGGGTTATTAACATGTTGATATGGTTGTGATTTTTTTTCTGACTGCGGTTTCAAAACCATGCACCAGAATCCACTTCTTTCAACTCAGTAATACATTTTGGATGTGTACCTAGAGTTTAAAGCAGAAAAAACTGAACTTTTAGAATTTTTATTTTTTGACCAAAACGACAGCCCCGGGGGTTATAAACATGTTGATATGGTTGTGATTTTGTTCTGACTGCGGTTTCAAAACCATGCACCAGAATCCACTTCTTTCAACTCAGTAATACATTTTGGATGTGTACCTAGAGTTTAAAGCAGAAAAAACGGAACTTTTAGAATTTTCATTTTTTGACCAAAACGACAGCCCCGGGGGTTATAAACATGTTGATATGGATGTGATTTTTTTTCTGACTGCGGTTTCAAAACCATGCACCAGAATCCACTTCTTTCAACTCAGTAATACATTTTGGATGTGTACCTAGAGTTTAAAGCAGAAAAAACAGAACTTTTAGAATTTTCATTTTTTGACCAAAACGACAGCCCCGGGGGTTATAAACATGTTGATATGGTTGTGATTTTTTTTCTGACTGCGGTTTCAAAACCATGCACCAGAATCCCCTTCTTTCAACTCAGTAATACATTTTGGATGTGTACCTAGAGTTTAAAGCAGAAAAAACTGAACTTTTAGAATTTTCATTTTTTGACCAAAACGACAGCCCCGGGGGTTATAAACATGTTGATATGGTTGTGATTATTTTTCTGACTGTGGTTTCAAAACCATGCACCAGAATCCACTTCTTTCAACTCAGTAATACATTTTGGATGTGTACCTAGAGTTTAAAGCAGAAAAACATGAACTTTTAGAATTTTCATGTTTTGACCAAAACGACAGCCCCGGGGGTTATAAACATGTTGATATGGATGTGATTTTTTTCTGACTGCGGTTTCAAAACCATGCACCAGAATCCACTTCTTTCAACTCAGTAATACATTTTGGATGTGTACCTAGAGTTTAAAGCAGAAAAAACTGAACTTTTAGAATTTTCATTTTTTGACCAAAACGACAGCCCCGGGGGTTATAAACATGTTGATATGGTTGTGATTTTTTTCTGACTGAGGTTTCAAAACCATGCACCAGAATCCACTTCTTTCAACTCAGTAATACATTTTGGATGTGTACCTAGAGTTTAAAGCAGAAAAAACTGAACTTTTAGAATTTTCATTTTTTGACCAAAACGACAGCCCCGGGGGTTATAAACATGTTGATATGGTTGTGATTTTTTTTCTGACTGCGGTTTCAAAACCATGCACCAGAATCCCCTTCTTTCAACTCAGTAATACATTTTGGATGTGTACCTAGAGTTTAAAGCAGAAAAAACTGAACTTTTAGAATTTTCATTTTTTGACCAAAACGACAGCCCCGGGGGTTATAAACATGTTGATATGGTTGTGATTATTTTTCTGACTGTGGTTTCAAAACCATGCACCAGAATCCACTTCTTTCAACTCAGTAATACATTTTGGATGTGTACCTAGAGTTTAAAGCAGAAAAACATGAACTTTTAGAATTTTCATGTTTTGACCAAAACGACAGCCCCGGGGGTTATAAACATGTTGATATGGATGTGATTTTTTTCTGACTGCGGTTTCAAAACCATGCACCAGAATCCACTTCTTTCAACTCAGTAATACATTTTGGATGTGTACCTAGAGTTTAAAGCAGAAAAAACTGAACTTTTAGAATTTTCATTTTTTGACCAAAACGACAGCCCCGGGGGTTATAAACATGTTGATATGGTTGTGATTTTTTTCTGACTGCGGTTTCAAAACCATGCACCAGAATCCACTTCTTTCAACTCAGTAATACATTTTGGATGTGTACCTAGAGTTTAAAGCAGAAAAAACTGAACTTTTAGAATTTTCATTTTTTGACCAAAACGACAACCCCGGGGGTTATAAGCATGTTGATATGGTTGTGATTTTTTTTCTGACTGCGGTTTCAAAACCATGCACCAGAATCCACTTCTTTCAACTCAGTAATACATTTTGGATGTGTACCTAGAGTTTAAAGCAGAAAAGACGGAACTTTTAGAATTTTCATTTTTTGACCAAAACGACAGCCCCGGGGGTTATAAACATGTTGATATGGTTGTGATTTTTTTTCTGACTGCGGTTTCAAAACCGTGCACCAGAATCCACTTCTTTCAACTCAGTAATACATTTTGGATGTGTACCTAGAGTTTAAAGCAGAAAAAACGGAACTTTTAGAATTTTCATTTTTTGACCAAAACGACAGCCCCGGGGGTTATTAACATGTTGATATGGTTGTGATTTTTTTTCTGACTGCGGTTTCAAAACCATGCACCAGAATCCACTTCTTTCAACTCAGTAATACATTTTGGATGTGTACCTAGAGTTTAAAGCAGAAAAAACGGAACTTTTAGAATTTTCATTTTTTGACCAAAACGACAGCCCCGGGGGTTATAAACATGTTGATATGGTTGTGATTTTGTTCTGACTGCGGTTTCAAAACCATGCACCAGAATCCACTTCTTTCAACTCAGTAATACATTTTGGATGTGTACCTAGAGTTTAAAGCAGAAAAAACGGAACTTTTAGAATTTTCATTTTTTGACCAAAACGACAGCCCCGGGGGTTATAAACATGTTGATATGGATGTGATTTTTTTTCTGACTGCGGTTTCAAAACCATGCACCAGAATCCACTTCTTTCAACTCAGTAATACATTTTGGATGTGTACCTAGAGTTTAAAGCAGAAAAAACAGAACTTTTAGAATTTTCATTTTTTGACCAAAACGACAGCCCCGGGGGTTATAAACATGTTGATATGGTTGTGATTTTTTTTCTGACTGCGGTTTCAAAACCATGCACCAGAATCCCCTTCTTTCAACTCAGTAATACATTTTGGATGTGTACCTAGAGTTTAAAGCAGAAAAAACTGAACTTTTAGAATTTTCATTTTTTGACCAAAACGACAGCCCCGGGGGTTATAAACATGTTGATATGGTTGTGATTATTTTTCTGACTGTGGTTTCAAAACCATGCACCAGAATCCACTTCTTTCAACTCAGTAATACATTTTGGATGTGTACCTAGAGTTTAAAGCAGAAAAACATGAACTTTTAGAATTTTCATGTTTTGACCAAAACGACAGCCCCGGGGGTTATAAACATGTTGATATGGATGTGATTTTTTTCTGACTGCGGTTTCAAAACCATGCACCAGAATCCACTTCTTTCAACTCAGTAATACATTTTGGATGTGTACCTAGAGTTTAAAGCAGAAAAAACTGAACTTTTAGAATTTTCATTTTTTGACCAAAACGACAGCCCCGGGGATTATAAAAATCTTGATAAGGTTGTGATTTTTTTCTGACTGCGGTTTCAAAACCATGCACCAGAATCCACTTCTTTCAACTCAGTAATACATTTTGGATGTGTACCTAGAGTTTAAAGCAGCAAAAACGGAACTTTTAGAATTTTCATTTTTTTACCAAAACGACAACCCCGGGGGTTATAAACATGTTGATATGGTTGTGATTTTTTTCTGACTGCGGTTTCAAAACCATGCACCAGAATCCACTTCTTTCAACTCAGTAATACATTTTGGATGTGTACCTAGAGTTTAAAGCAGAAAAAACGGAACTTTTAGAATTTTCATTTTTTGACCAAAACGACAGCCCCGGGGGTTATAAACATGTTGATATGGATGTGATTTTTTTTCTGACTGCGGTTTCAAAACCATGCACCAGAATCCACTTCTTTCAACTCAGTAATACATTTTGGATGTGTACCTAGAGTTTAAAGCAGAAAAAACGGAACTTTTCGAATTTTCATTTTTTTACCAAAACGACAGCCCCGGGGGTTATAAACATGTTGATATGGTTGTAATTTTTTTTCTGACTGCGGTTTCAAAACCATGCACCAGAATCCACTTCTTTCAACTCAGTAATACATTTTGGATGTGTACCTAGAGTTTAAAGCAGAAAAAACGGAACTTTTAGAATTTTCATTTTTTGACCAAAACGACAGCCCCGGGGGTTATAAACATGTTGATATGGTTGTGATTTTTTTTCTGACTTTGGTTTCAAAACCATGCACCAGAATCCACTTCTTTCAACTCAGTAATACATTTTGGATGTGTACCTAGAGTTTAAAGCAGAAAAAACGGAACTTTTAGAATTTTCATTTTTTGACCAAAACGACAGCCCCGGGGGTTATTAACATGTTGATATGGTTGTGATTTTTTTTCTGACTGCGGTTTCAAAACCATGCACCAGAATCCACTTCTTTCAACTCAGTAATACATTTTGGATGTGTACCTAGAGTTTAAAGCAGAAAAAACTGAACTTTTAGAATTTTTATTTTTTGACCAAAACGACAGCCCCGGGGGTTATAAACATGTTGATATGGTTGTGATTTTGTTCTGACTGCGGTTTCAAAACCATGCACCAGAATCCACTTCTTTCAACTCAGTAATACATTTTGGATGTGTACCTAGAGTTTAAAGCAGCAAAAACGGAACTTTTAGAATTTTCATTTTTTGACCAAAACGACAGCCCCGGGGGTTATAAACATGTTGATATGGATGTGATTTTTTTTCTGACTGCGGTTTCAAAACCATGCACCAGAATCCACTTCTTTCAACTCAGTAATACATTTTGGATGTGTACCTAGAGTTTAAAGCAGAAAAAACGGAAACTTTTAGAATTTTCATTTTTTGACCAAAACGACAGCCCCGGGGGTTATAAACATGTTGATATGGTTGTGATTTTTTTTCTGACTGCGGTTTCAAAACCATGCACCAGAATCCACTTCTTTCAACTCAGTAATACATTTTGGATGTGTACCTAGAGTTTAAAGCAGAAAAAACGGAACTTTTAGAATTTTCATTTTTTGACCAAAACGACAGCCCCGGGGGTTATAAACATGTTGATATGGATGTGATTTTTTTTCTGACTGCGGTTTCAAAACCATGCACCAGAATCCACTTCTTTCAACTCAGTAATACATTTTGGATGTGTACCTAGAGTTTAAAGCAGAAAAAACTGAACTTTTCGAATTTTCATTATTTTACCAAAACGACAGCCCCGGGGGATATAAACATGTTGATATGGTTGTAATTTTTTTTCTGACTGCGGATTCAAAACCATGCACCAGAATCCACTTCTTTCAACTCAGTAATACATTTTGGATGTGTACCTAGAGTTTAAAGCAGAAAAAACGGAACTTTTAGAATTTTCATTTTTTGACCAAAACGACAGCCCCGGGGGTTATAAACATGTTGATATGGTTGTGATTTTTTTTCTGACTTTGGTTTCAAAACCATGCACCAGAATCCACTTCTTTCAACTCAGTAATACATTTTGGATGTGTACCTAGAGTTTAAAGCAGAAAAAACGGAACTTTTAGAATTTTCATTTTTGACCAAAACGACAGCCCCGGGGGTTATTAACATGTTGATATGGTTGTGATTTTTTTTCTGACTGCGGTTTCAAAACCATGCACCAGAATCCACTTCTTTCAACTCAGTAATACCTTTTGGTTGTGTACCTAGAGTTTAAAGCAGAAAAAACTGAACTTTTAGAATTTTCATTTTTTGACCAAAACGACAGCCCCGGGGGTTATTAACATGTTGATATGGTTGTGATTTTTTTTCTGACTGCGGTTTCAAAACCATGCACCAGAATCCACTTCTTTCAACTCAGTAATACATTTTGGATGTGTACCTAGAGTTTAAAGCAGAAAAAACTGAACTTTTAGAATTTTTATTTTTTGACCAAAACGACAGCCCCGGGGGTTATAAACATGTTGATATGGTTGTGATTTTGTTCTGACTGCGGTTTCAAAACCATGCACCAGAATCCACTTCTTTCAACTCAGTAATACATTTTGGATGTGTACCTAGAGTTTAAAGCAGAAAAAACGGAACTTTTAGAATTTTCATTTTTTGACCAAAACGACAGCCCCGGGGGTTATAAACATGTTGATATGGATGTGATTTTTTTTCTGACTGCGGTTTCAAAACCATGCACCAGAATCCACTTCTTTCAACTCAGTAATACATTTTGGATGTGTACCTAGAGTTTAAAGCAGAAAAAACAGAACTTTTAGAATTTTCATTTTTTGACCAAAACGACAGCCCCGGGGGTTATAAACATGTTGATATGGTTGTGATTTTTTTTCTGACTGCGGTTTCAAAACCATGCACCAGAATCCCCTTCTTTCAACTCAGTAATACATTTTGGATGTGTACCTAGAGTTTAAAGCAGAAAAAACTGAACTTTTAGAATTTTCATTTTTTGACCAAAACGACAGCCCCGGGGGTTATAAACATGTTGATATGGTTGTGATTATTTTTCTGACTGTGGTTTCAAAACCATGCACCAGAATCCACTTCTTTCAACTCAGTAATACATTTTGGATGTGTACCTAGAGTTTAAAGCAGAAAAACATGAACTTTTAGAATTTTCATGTTTTGACCAAAACGACAGCCCCGGGGGTTATAAACATGTTGATATGGATGTGATTTTTTTCTGACTGCGGTTTCAAAACCATGCACCAGAATCCACTTCTTTCAACTCAGTAATACATTTTGGATGTGTACCTAGAGTTTAAAGCAGAAAAAACTGAACTTTTAGAATTTTCATTTTTTGACCAAAACGACAGCCCCGGGGGTTATAAACATGTTGATATGGTTGTGATTTTTTTCTGACTGAGGTTTCAAAACCATGCACCAGAATCCACTTCTTTCAACTCAGTAATACATTTTGGATGTGTACCTAGAGTTTAAAGCAGAAAAAACTGAACTTTTAGAATTTTCATTTTTTGACCAAAACGACAGCCCCGGGGGTTATAAACATGTTGATATGGTTGTGATTTTTTTTCTGACTGCGGTTTCAAAACCATGCACCAGAATCCCCTTCTTTCAACTCAGTAATACATTTTGGATGTGTACCTAGAGTTTAAAGCAGAAAAAACTGAACTTTTAGAATTTTCATTTTTTGACCAAAACGACAGCCCCGGGGGTTATAAACATGTTGATATGGTTGTGATTATTTTTCTGACTGTGGTTTCAAAACCATGCACCAGAATCCACTTCTTTCAACTCAGTAATACATTTTGGATGTGTACCTAGAGTTTAAAGCAGAAAAACATGAACTTTTAGAATTTTCATGTTTTGACCAAAACGACAGCCCCGGGGGTTATAAACATGTTGATATGGATGTGATTTTTTTCTGACTGCGGTTTCAAAACCATGCACCAGAATCCACTTCTTTCAACTCAGTAATACATTTTGGATGTGTACCTAGAGTTTAAAGCAGAAAAAACTGAACTTTTAGAATTTTCATTTTTTGACCAAAACGACAGCCCCGGGGGTTATAAACATGTTGATATGGTTGTGATTTTTTTCTGACTGCGGTTTCAAAACCATGCACCAGAATCCACTTCTTTCAACTCAGTAATACATTTTGGATGTGTACCTAGAGTTTAAAGCAGAAAAAACTGAACTTTTAGAATTTTCATTTTTTGACCAAAACGACAACCCCGGGGGTTATAAGCATGTTGATATGGTTGTGATTTTTTTTCTGACTGCGGTTTCAAAACCATGCACCAGAATCCACTTCTTTCAACTCAGTAATACATTTTGGATGTGTACCTAGAGTTTAAAGCAGAAAAGACGGAACTTTTAGAATTTTCATTTTTTGACCAAAACGACAGCCCCGGGGGTTATAAACATGTTGATATGGTTGTGATTTTTTTTCTGACTGCGGTTTCAAAACCGTGCACCAGAATCCACTTCTTTCAACTCAGTAATACATTTTGGATGTGTACCTAGAGTTTAAAGCAGAAAAAACGGAACTTTTAGAATTTTCATTTTTTGACCAAAACGACAGCCCCGGGGGTTATTAACATGTTGATATGGTTGTGATTTTTTTTCTGACTGCGGTTTCAAAACCATGCACCAGAATCCACTTCTTTCAACTCAGTAATACATTTTGGATGTGTACCTAGAGTTTAAAGCAGAAAAAACGGAACTTTTAGAATTTTCATTTTTTGACCAAAACGACAGCCCCGGGGGTTATAAACATGTTGATATGGTTGTGATTTTGTTCTGACTGCGGTTTCAAAACCATGCACCAGAATCCACTTCTTTCAACTCAGTAATACATTTTGGATGTGTACCTAGAGTTTAAAGCAGAAAAAACGGAACTTTTAGAATTTTCATTTTTTGACCAAAACGACAGCCCCGGGGGTTATAAACATGTTGATATGGATGTGATTTTTTTTCTGACTGCGGTTTCAAAACCATGCACCAGAATCCACTTCTTTCAACTCAGTAATACATTTTGGATGTGTACCTAGAGTTTAAAGCAGAAAAAACAGAACTTTTAGAATTTTCATTTTTTGACCAAAACGACAGCCCCGGGGGTTATAAACATGTTGATATGGTTGTGATTTTTTTTCTGACTGCGGTTTCAAAACCATGCACCAGAATCCCCTTCTTTCAACTCAGTAATACATTTTGGATGTGTACCTAGAGTTTAAAGCAGAAAAAACTGAACTTTTAGAATTTTCATTTTTTGACCAAAACGACAGCCCCGGGGGTTATAAACATGTTGATATGGTTGTGATTATTTTTCTGACTGTGGTTTCAAAACCATGCACCAGAATCCACTTCTTTCAACTCAGTAATACATTTTGGATGTGTACCTAGAGTTTAAAGCAGAAAAACATGAACTTTTAGAATTTTCATGTTTTGACCAAAACGACAGCCCCGGGGGTTATAAACATGTTGATATGGATGTGATTTTTTTCTGACTGCGGTTTCAAAACCATGCACCAGAATCCACTTCTTTCAACTCAGTAATACATTTTGGATGTGTACCTAGAGTTTAAAGCAGAAAAAACTGAACTTTTAGAATTTTCATTTTTTGACCAAAACGACAGCCCCGGGGATTATAAAAATCTTGATAAGGTTGTGATTTTTTTCTGACTGCGGTTTCAAAACCATGCACCAGAATCCACTTCTTTCAACTCAGTAATACATTTTGGATGTGTACCTAGAGTTTAAAGCAGCAAAAACGGAACTTTTAGAATTTTCATTTTTTTACCAAAACGACAACCCCGGGGGTTATAAACATGTTGATATGGTTGTGATTTTTTTCTGACTGCGGTTTCAAAACCATGCACCAGAATCCACTTCTTTCAACTCAGTAATACATTTTGGATGTGTACCTAGAGTTTAAAGCAGAAAAAACTGAACTTTTAGAATTTTCATTTTTTGACCAAAACGACAACCCCGGGGGTTATAAACATGTTGATATGGTTGTGATTTTTTTTCTGACTGTGGTTTCAAAACCATGCACCAGAATCCACTTCTTTCAACTCAGTAATACATTTTGGATGTGTACCTAGAGTTTAAAGCAGAAAAGACGGAACTTTTAGAATTTTCATTTTTTGACCAAAACGACAGCCCCGGGGGTTATAAACATGTTGATATGGTTGTGATTTTTTTTCTGACTGCGGTTTCAAAACCGTGCACCAGAATCCACTTCTTTCAACTCAGTAATACATTTTGGATGTGTACCTAGAGTTTAAAGCAGAAAAAACGGAACTTTTAGAATTTTCATTTTTTGACCAAAACGACAGCCCCGGGGGTTATTAACATGTTGATATGGTTGTGATTTTTTTTCTGACTGCGGTTTCAAAACCATGCACCAGAATCCACTTCTTTCAACTCAGTAATACATTTTGGATGTGTACCTAGAGTTTAAAGCAGAAAAAACGGAACTTTTAGAATTTTCATTTTTTGACCAAAACGACAGCCCCGGGGGTTATAAACATGTTGATATGGTTGTGATTTTTTTCTGACTGCGGTTTCAAAACCATGCACCAGAATCCACTTCTTTCAACTCAGTAATACATTTTGGATGTGTACCTAGAGTTTAAAGCAGAAAAAACGGAACTTTTAGAATTTTCATTTTTTGACCAAAACGACAGCCCCGGGGGTTATAAACATGTTGATATGGATGTGATTTTTTTTCTGACTGCAGTTTCAAAACCATGCACCAGAATCCACTTCTTTCAACTTAGTAATACATTTTGGATGTGTACCTAGAGTTTAAAGCAGAAAAAACGGAACTTTTAGAATTTTCATTTTTTGACCAAAACGACAGCCCCGGGGGTTATAAACATGTTGATATGGTTGTGATTTTTTTTCTGACTGCGGTTTCAAAACCATGCACCAGAATCCACTTCTTTCAACTCAGTAATACATTTTGGATGTGTACCTAGAGTTTAAAGCAGAAAAAACAGAACTTTTAGAATTTTAATTTTTTGACCAAAACGACAGCCCCGGGGGTTATTAACATGTTGATATGGTTGTGATTTTTTTTCTGACTGCGGTTTCAAAACCATGCACCAGAATCCACTTCTTTCAACTCAGTAATACATTTTGGATGTGTACCTAGAGTTTAAAGCAGAAAAAACGGAACTTTTAGAATTTTCATTTTTTGACCAAAACGACAGCCCCGGGGGTTATAAACATGTTGATATGGTTGTGATTTTTTTTCTGACTGCGGTTTCAAAACCATGCACCAGAATCCACTTCTTTCAACTCAGTAATACATTTTGGATGTGTACCTAGAGTTTAAAGCAGAAAAAACTGAACTTTTAGAATTTTCATTTTTTGACCAAAACGACAGCCCCGGGGGTTATTAACATGTTGATATGGTTGTGATTTTTTTTCTGACTGCGGTTTCAAAACCATGCACCAGAATCCACTTCTTTCAACTCTGTAATACCTTTTGGTTGTGTACCTAGAGTTTAAAGCAGAAAAAACTGAACTTTTAGAATTTTCATTTTTTGACCAAAACGACAGCCCCGGGGGTTATTAACATGTTGATATGGTTGTGATTTTTTTTCTGACTGTGGTTTCAAAAACATGCACCAGAATCCACTTCTTTCAACTCAGTAATACATTTTGGATGTGTACCTAGAGTTTAAAGCAGAAAAAATGGAACTTTTAGAATTTTCATTTTTTGACCAAAACGACAGCCCCGGGGGTTATAAACATGTTGATATGGTTGTGATTTTTTTCTGACTGCGGTTTCAAAACCATGCACCAGAATCCACTTCTTTCAACTCAGTAATACATTTTGGATGTGTACCTAGAGTTTAAAGCAGAAAAAACTGAACTTTTAGAATTTTCATTTTTTGACCAAAACGACAGCCCCGGGGGTTATAAACATGTTGATATGGTTGTGATTTTTTTTCTGACTGCGGTTTCAAAACCATGCACCAGAATCCACTTCTTTCAACTCAGTAATACATTTTGGATGTGTACCTAGAGTTTAAATCAGAAAAAACTGAACTTTTAGAATTTTCATTTTTTGACCAAAACGACAGCCCCGGGGGTTATAAACATGTTGATATGGTTGTGATTTTTTTTCTGACTGTGGTTTCAAAAACATGCACCAGAATCCACTTCTTTCAACTCAGTAATACATTTTGGATGTGTACCTAGAGTTTAAAGCAGAAAAAATGGAACTTTTAGAATTTTCATTTTTTGACCAAAACGACAGCCCCGGGGGTTATAAACATGTTGATATGGTTGTGATTTTTTTCTGACTGCGGTTTCAAAACCATGCACCAGAATCCACTTCTTTCAACTCAGTAATACATTTTGGATGTGTACCTAGAGTTTAAAGCAGAAAAAACGGAAACTTTTAGAATTTTCATTTTTTGACCAAAACGACAGCCCCGGGGGTTATAAACATGTTGATATGGTTGTGATTTTTTTTCTAACTGCGGTTTCAAAACCATGCACCAGAATCCACTTCTTTCAACTCAGTAATACATTTTGGATGTGTACCTAGAGTTTAAAGCAGAAAAAACGGAACTTTTAGAATTTTCATTTTTTGACCAAAACGACAGCCCCGGGGGTTATAAACATGTTGATATGGTTGTGATTTTTTTTCTGACTTTGGTTTCAAAACCATGCACCAGAATCCACTTCTTTCAACTCAGTAATACATTTTGGATGTGTACCTAGAGTTTAAAGCAGAAAAAACGGAACTTTTAGAATTTTCATTTTTTGACCAAAACGACAGCCCCGGGGGTTATTAACATGTTGATATGGTTGTGATTTTTTTTCTGACTGCGGTTTCAAAACCATGCACCAGAATCCACTTCTTTCAACTCAGTAATACCTTTTGGTTGTGTACCTAGAGTTTAAAGCAGAAAAAACTGAACTTTTAGAATTTTCATTTTTTGACCAAAACGACAGCCCCGGGGGTTATTAACATGTTGATATGGTTGTGATTTTTTTTCTGACTGCGGTTTCAAAACCATGCACCAGAATCCACTTCTTTCAACTCAGTAATACATTTTGGATGTGTACCTAGAGTTTAAAGCAGAAAAAACGGAACTTTTAGAATTTTTATTTTTTGACCAAAACGACAGCCCCGGGGGTTATAAACATGTTGATATGGTTGTGATTTTTTTCTGAGTGCGGTTTCAAAACCATGCACCAGAATCCACTTCTTTCAACTCAGTAATACATTTTGGATGTGTACCTAGAGTTTAAAGCAGCAAAAACGGAACTTTTAGAATTTTCATTTTTTGACCAAAACGACAGCCCCGGGGGTTATAAACATGTTGATATGGATGTGATTTTTTTTCTGACTGCGGTTTCAAAACCATGCACCAGAATCCACTTCTTTCAACTCAGTAATACATTTTGGATGTGTACCTAGAGTTTAAAGCAGAAAAAACGGAACTTTTAGAATTTTCATTTTTTGACCAAAACGACAGCCCCGGGGGTTATAAACATGTTGATATGGTTGTGATTTTTTTCTGACTGCGGTTTCAAAACCATGCACCAGAATCCACTTCTTTCAACTCAGTAATACATTTTGGATGTGTACCTAGAGTTTAAAGCAGAAAAAACGGAAACTTTTAGAATTTTCATTTTTTTACCAAAACGACAGCCCCGGGGGTTATAAACATGTTGATATGGTTGTGATTTTTTTCTGACTGCGGTTTCAAAACCATGCACCAGAATCCACTTCTTTCAACTCAGTAATACATTTTGGATGTGTACCTAGAGTTTAAAGCAGAAAAAACGGAACTTTTAGAATTTTCATTTTTTGACCAAAACGACAGCCCCGGGGGTTATAAACATGTTGATATGGATGTGATTTTTTTTCTGACTGCGGTTTCAAAACCATGCACCAGAATCCACTTCTTTCAACTCAGTAATAGATTTTGGATGTGTACCTAGAGTTTAAAGCAGAAAAAACGGAACTTTTCGAATTTTCATTTTTTTACCAAAACGACAGCCCCGGGGGTTATAAACATGTTGATATGGTTGGGATTTTTTTTCTGACTGCGGTTTCAAAACCATGCACCAGAATCCACTTCTTTCAACTCAGTAATACATTTTGGATGTGTACCTAGAGTTTAAAGCAGAAAAAACGGAACTTTTAGAATTTTCATTTTTTGACCAAAACGACAGCCCCGGGGGTTATTAACATGTTGATATGGTTGTGATTTTTTTTCTGACTGCAGTTTCAAAACCATGCACCAGAATCCACTTCTTTCAACTCAGTAATACATTTTGGTTGTGTACCTAGAGTTTAAAGCAGAAAAAACTGAACTTTTAGAATTTTCATTTTTTGACCAAAACGACAGCCCCGGGGGTTATTAACATGTTGATATGGTTGTGATTTTTTTTCTGACTGCGGTTTCAAAACCATGCACCAGAATCCACTTCTTTCAACTCAGTAATACATTTTGGATGTGTACCTAGAGTTTAAAGCAGAAAAAACGGAACTTTTAGAATTTTTATTTTTTGACCAAAACGACAGCCCCGGGGGTTATAAACATGTTGATATGGTTGTGATTTTTTTCTGAGTGCGGTTTCAAAACCATGCACCAGAATCCACTTCTTTCAACTCAGTAATACATTTTGGATGTGTACCTAGAGTTTAAAGCAGCAAAAACGGAACTTTTAGAATTTTCATTTTTTGACCAAAACGACAGCCCCGGGGGTTATAAACATGTTGATATGGATGTGATTTTTTTTCTGACTGCGGTTTCAAAACCATGCACCAGAATCCACTTCTTTCAACTCAGTAATACATTTTGGATGTGTACCTAGAGTTTAAAACAGAAAAAACGGAAACTTTTAGAATTTTCATTTTTTGACCAAAACGACAGCCCCGGGGGTTATAAACATGTTGATATGGTTGTGATTTTTTTTCTGACTGCGGTTTCAAAACCATGCACCAGAATCCACTTCTTTCAACTCAGTAATACATTTTGGATGTGTACCTAGAGTTTAAAGCAGAAAAAACGGAACTTTTAGAATTTTCATTTTTTTACCAAAACGACAGCCCCGGGGGTTATAAACATGTTGATATGGTTGTGATTTTTTTTCTGACTGCGGTTTCAAAACCATGCACCAGAATCCACTTCTTTCAACTCAGTAATACATTTTGGATGTGTACCTAGAGTTTAAAGCAGAAAAAACTGAACTTTTAGAATTTTCATTTTTTGACCAAAACGACAGCCCCGGGGGTTATTAACATGTTGATATGGTTGTGATTTTTTTTCTGACTGCGGTTTCAAAACCATGCACCAGAATCCACTTCTTTCAACTCAGTAATACCTTTTGGTTGTGTACCTAGAGTTTAAAGCAGAAAAAACTGAACTTTTAGAATTTTCATTTTTTGACCAAAACGACAGCCCCGGGGGTTATTAACATGTTGATATGGTTGTGATTTTTTTTCTGACTGCGGTTTCAAAACCATGCACCAGAATCCACTTCTTTCAACTCAGTAATACATTTTGGATGTGTACCTAGAGTTTAAAGCAGAAAAAACGGAACTTTTAGAATTTTTATTTTTTGACCAAAACGACAGCCCCGGGGGTTATAAACATGTTGATATGGTTGTGATTTTTTTCTGAGTGCGGTTTCAAAACCATGCACCAGAATCCACTTCTTTCAACTCAGTAATACATTTTGGATGTGTACCTAGAGTTTAAAGCAGCAAAAACGGAACTTTTAGAATTTTCATTTTTTGACCAAAACGACAGCCCCGGGGGTTATAAACATGTTGATATGGATGTGATTTTTTTTCTGACTGCGGTTTCAAAACCATGCACCAGAATCCACTTCTTTCAACTCAGTAATACATTTTGGATGTGTACCTAGAGTTTAAAGCAGAAAAAACGGAAACTTTTAGAATTTTCATTTTTTGACCAAAACGACAGCCCCGGGGGTTATAAACATGTTGATATGGATGTGATTTTTTTTCTGACTGCGGTTTCAAAACCATGCACCAGAATCCACTTCTTTCAACTCAGTAATACATTTTGGATGTGTACCTAGAGTTTAAAGCAGAAAAAACGGAACTTTTAGAATTTTCATTTTTTGACCAAAACGACAGCCCCGGGGGTTATAAACATGTTGATATGGTTGTGATTTTTTTTCTGACTTTGGTTTCAAAACCATGCACCAGAATCCACTTCTTTCAACTCAGTAATACATTTTGGATGTGTACCTAGAGTTTAAAGCAGAAAAAACGGAACTTTTAGAATTTTCATTTTTTGACCAAAACGACAGCCCCGGGGGTTATAAACATGTTGATATGGTTGTGATTTTTTTTCTGACTGCGGTTTCAAAACCATGCACCAGAATCCACTTCTTTCAACTCAGTAATACCTTTTGGTTGTGTACCTAGAGTTTAAAGCAGAAAAAACTGAACTTTTAGAATTTTCATTTTTTGACCAAAACGACAGCCCCGGGGGTTATTAACATGTTGATATGGTTGTGATTTTTTTTCTGACTGCGGTTTCAAAACCATGCACCAGAATCCACTTCTTTCAACTCAGTAATACATTTTGGATGTGTACCTAGAGTTTAAAGCAGAAAAAACTGAACTTTTAGAATTTTTTTTTTTTGACCAAAACGACAGCCCCGGGGGTTATAAACATGTTGATATGGTTGTGATTTTGTTCTGACTGCGGTTTCAAAACCATGCACCAGAATCCACTTCTTTCAACTCAGTAATACATTTTGGATGTGTACCTAGAGTTTAAAGCAGAAAAAACGGAACTTTTAGAATTTTCATTTTTTGACCAAAACGACAGCCCCAGGGGTTTTAAACATGTTGATATGGTTGTGATTTTTTTCTGAGTGCGGTTTCAAAACCATGCACCAGAATCCACTTCTTTCAACTCAGTAATACATTTTGGATGTGTACCTAGAGTTTAAAGCAGCAAAAACGGAACTTTTAGAATTTTCATTTTTTGACCAAAACGACAGCCCCGGGGGTTATAAACATGTTGATATGGATGTGATTTTTTTTCTGACTGCGGTTTCAAAACCATGCACCAGAATCCACTTCTTTCAACTCAGTAATACATTTTTGATGTGTACCTAGAGTTTAAAGCAGAAAAAACGGAAACTTTTAGAATTTTCATTTTTTGACCAAAACGACAGCCCCGGGGGTTATAAACATGTTGATATGGTTGTGATTTTTTTTCTGACTGCGGTTTCAAAACCATGCACCAGAATCCACTTCTTTCAACTCAGTAATACATTTTGGATGTGTACCTAGAGTTTAAAGCAGAAAAAACGGAACTTTTAGAATTTTCATTTTTTGACCAAAACGACAGCCCCGGGGGTTATAAACATGTTGATATGGATGTGATTTTTTTTCTGACTGCGGTTTCAAAACCATGCACCAGAATCCACTTCTTTCAACTCAGTAATACATTTTGGATGTGTACCTAGAGTTTAAAGCAGAAAAAACGGAACTTTTCGAATTTTCATTTTTTTACCAAAACGACAGCCCCGGGGGTTATAAACATGTTGATATGGTTGTAATTTTTTTTCTGACTGCGGATTCAAAACCATGCACCAGAATCCACTTCTTTCAACTCAGTAATACATTTTGGATGTGTACCTAGAGTTTAAAGCAGAAAAAACGGAACTTTTAGAATTTTCATTTTTTGACCAAAACGACAGCCCCGGGGGTTATAAACATGTTGATATGGTTGTGATTTTTTTTCTGACTTTGGTTTCAAAACCATGCACCAGAATCCACTTCTTTCAACTCAGTAATACCTTTTGGTTGTGTACCTAGAGTTTAAAGCAGAAAAAACTGAACTTTTAGAATTTTCATTTTTTGACCAAAACGACAGCCCCGGGGGTTATTAACATGTTGATATGGTTGTGATTTTTTTTCTGACTGCGGTTTCAAAACCATGCACTAGAATCCACTTCTTTCAACTCAGTAATACATTTTGGATGTGTACCTAGAGTTTAAAGCAGAAAAAACTGAACTTTTAGAATTTTTATTTTTTGACCAAAACGACAGCCCCGGGGGTTATAAACATGTTGATATGGTTGTGATTTTGTTCTGACTGCGGTTTCAAAACCATGCACCAGAATCCACTTCTTTCAACTCAGTAATACATTTTGGATGTGTACCTAGAGTTTAAAGCAGAAAAAACGGAACTTTTAGAATTTTCATTTTTTGACCAAAACGACAGCCCCGGGGGTTATAAACATGTTGATATGGATGTGATTTTTTTTCTGACTGCGGTTTCAAAACCATGCACCAGAATCCACTTCTTTCAACTCAGTAATACATTTTGGATGTGTACCTAGAGTTTAAAGCAGAAAAACATGAACTTTTAGAATTTTCATGTTTTGACCAAAACGACAGCCCCGGGGGTTATAAACATGTTGATATGGATGTGATTTTTTTCTGACTGCGGTTTCAAAACCATGCACCAGAATCCACTTCTTTCAACTCAGTAATACATTTTGGATGTGTACCTAGAGTTTAAAGCAGAAAAAACTGAACTTTTAGAATTTTCATTTTTTGACCAAAACGACAGCCCCGGGGATTATAAAAATCTTGATAAGGTTGTGATTTTTTTCTGACTGCGGTTTCAAAACCATGCACCAGAATCCACTTCTTTCAACTCAGTAATACATTTTGGATGTGTACCTAGAGTTTAAAGCAGCAAAAACGGAACTTTTAGAATTTTCATTTTTTTACCAAAACGACAGCCCCGGGGGTTATAAACATGTTGATATGGTTGTGATTTTTTTCTGACTGCGGTTTCAAAACCATGCACCAGAATCCACTTCTTTCAACTCAGTAATACATTTTGGATGTGTACCTAGAGTTTAAAGCAGAAAAAACTGAACTTTTAGAATTTTCATTTTTTGACCAAAACGACAACCCCGGGGGTTATAAACATGTTGATATGGTTGTGATTTTTTTTCTGACTGCGGTTTCAAAACCATGCACCAGAATCCACTTCTTTCAACTCAGTAATACATTTTGGATGTGTACCTAGAGTTTAAAGCAGAAAAGACGGAACTTTTAGAATTTTCATTTTTTGACCAAAACGACAGCCCCGGGGGTTATTAACATGTTGATATGGTTGTGATTTTTTTTCTGACTGCGGTTTCAAAACCATGCACCAGAATCCACTTCTTTCAACTCAGTAATACATTTTGGATGTGTACCTAGAGTTTAAAGCAGAAAAAACTGAACTTTTAGAATTTTCATTTTTTGACCAAAACGACAGCCCCGGGGGTTATAAACATGTTGATATGGATGTGATTTTTTTTCTGACTGCGGTTTCAAAACCATGCACCAGAATCCACTTCTTTCAACTCAGTAATACATTTTGGATGTGTACCTAGAGTTTAAAGCAGAAAAAACAGAACTTTTAGAATTTTCATTTTTTGACCAAAACGACAGCCCCGGGGGTTATAAACATGTTGATATGGTTGTGATTTTTTTTCTGACTGCGGTTTCAAAACCATGCACCAGAATCCCCTTCTTTCAACTCAGTAATACATTTTGGATGTGTACCTAGAGTTTAAAGCAGAAAAAACTGAACTTTTAGAATTTTCATTTTTTGACCAAAACGACAGCCCCGGGGGTTATAAACATGTTGATATGGTTGTGATTATTTTTCTGACTGTGGTTTCAAAACCATGCACCAGAATCCACTTCTTTCAACTCAGTAATACATTTTGGATGTGTACCTAGAGTTTAAAGCAGAAAAACATGAACTTTTAGAATTTTCATGTTTTGACCAAAACGACAGCCCCGGGGGTTATAAACATGTTGATATGGATGTGATTTTTTTCTGACTGCGGTTTCAAAACCATGCACCAGAATCCACTTCTTTCAACTCAGTAATACATTTTGGATGTGTACCTAGAGTTTAAAGCAGAAAAAACTGAACTTTTAGAATTTTCATTTTTTGACCAAAACGACAGCCCCGGGGATTATAAAAATCTTGATAAGGTTGTGATTTTTTTCTGACTGCGGTTTCAAAACCATGCACCAGAATCCACTTCTTTAAACTCAGTAATACATTTTGGATGTGTACCTAGAGTTTAAAGCAGCAAAAACGGAACTTTTAGAATTTTCATTTTTTTACCAAAACGACAGCCCCGGGGGTTATAAACATGTTGATATGGTTGTGATTTTTTTCTGACTGCGGTTTCAAAACCATGCACCAGAATCCACTTCTTTCAACTCAGTAATACATTTTGGATGTGTACCTAGAGTTTAAAGCAGAAAAAACTGAACTTTTAGAATTTTCATTTTTTGACCAAAACGACAACCCCGGGGGTTATAAACATGTTGATATGGTTGTGATTTTTTTTCTGACTGCGGTTTCAAAACCATGCACCAGAATCCACTTCTTTCAACTCAGTAATACATTTTGGATGTGTACCTAGAGTTTAAAGCAGAAAAGACGGAACTTTTAGAATTTTCATTTTTTGACCAAAACGACAGCCCCGGGGGTTATAAACATGTTGATATGGTTGTGATTTTTTTTCTGACTGCGGTTTCAAAACCGTGCACCAGAATCCACTTCTTTCAACTCAGTAATACATTTTGGATGTGTACCTAGAGTTTAAAGCAGAAAAAACGGAACTTTTAGAATTTTCATTTTTTGACCAAAACGACAGCCCCGGGGGTTATTAACATGTTGATATGGTTGTGATTTTTTTTCTGACTGCGGTTTCAAAACCATGCACCAGAATCCACTTCTTTCAACTCAGTAATACATTTTGGATGTGTACCTAGAGTTTAAAGCAGAAAAAACGGAACTTTTAGAATTTTCATTTTTTGACCAAAACGACAGCCCCGGGGGTTATAAACATGTTGATATGGTTGTGATTTTTTTCTGACTGCGGTTTCAAAACCATGCACCAGAATCCACTTCTTTCAACTCAGTAATACATTTTGGATGTGTACCTAGAGTTTAAAGCAGAAAAAACGGAACTTTTAGAATTTTCATTTTTTGACCAAAACGACAGCCCCGGGGGTTATAAACATGTTGATATGGATGTGATTTTTTTTCTGACTGCAGTTTCAAAACCATGCACCAGAATCCACTTCTTTCAACTCAGTAATACATTTTGGATGTGTACCTAGAGTTTAAAGCAGAAAAAACGGAACTTTTAGAATTTTCATTTTTTGACCAAAACGACAGCCCCGGGGGTTATAAACATGTTGATATGGTTGTGATTTTTTTTCTGACTGCGGTTTCAAAACCATGCACCAGAATCCACTTCTTTCAACTCAGTAATACATTTTGGATGTGTACCTAGAGTTTAAAGCAGAAAAAACAGAACTTTTAGAATTTTAATTTTTTGACCAAAACGACAGCCCCGGGGGTTATTAACATGTTGATATGGTTGTGATTTTTTTTCTGACTGCGGTTTCAAAACCATGCACCAGAATCCACTTCTTTCAACTCAGTAATACATTTTGGATGTGTACCTAGAGTTTAAAGCAGAAAAAACGGAACTTTTAGAATTTTCATTTTTTGACCAAAACGACAGCCCCGGGGGTTATAAACATGTTGATATGGTTGTGATTTTTTTTCTGACTGCGGTTTCAAAACCATGCACCAGAATCCACTTCTTTCAACTCAGTAATACATTTTGGATGTGTACCTAGAGTTTAAAGCAGAAAAAACTGAACTTTTAGAATTTTCATTTTTTGACCAAAACGACAGCCCCGGGGGTTATTAACATGTTGATATGGTTGTGATTTTTTGGTACTTATGTATTATCTGGGCTCCCATGTTAAATACACCCCATTTTTTCATACTCCTACTATCCAACTACGCATGAAGTTGATTTTATATAGTGTGGCGAGCGCAGCGAGCCACCGTGCCCGAAGCGTGGCGAGCGCAGCGAGCCCCGCAAGGGGACGCGGTCTCATAAGAAAAACGGGAGCCCAGATATTACATAAGTACCGATTTTTTTTCTGACTGCGGTTTCAAAACCATGCACCAGAATCCACTTCTTTCAACTCTGTAATACCTTTTGGTTGTGTACCTAGAGTTTAAAGCAGAAAAAACTGAACTTTTAGAATTTTCATTTTTTGACCAAAACGACAGCCCCGGGGGTTATTAACATGTTGATATGGTTGTGATTTTTTTTCTGACTGCGGTTTCAAAACCATGCACCAGAATCCACTTCTTTCAACTCAGTAATACATTTTGGATGTGTACCTAGAGTTTAAAGCAGAAAAAACGGAACTTTTAGAATTTTCATTTTTTGACCAAAACGACAGCCCCGGGGGTTATAAACATGTTGATATGGTTGTGATTTTTTTTCTGACTGCGGTTTCAAAACCATGCACCAGAATCCACTTCTTTCAACTCAGTAATACATTTTGGATGTGTACCTAGAGTTTAAATCAGAAAAAACTGAACTTTTAGAATTTTCATTTTTTGACCAAAACGACAGCCCCGGGGGTTATAAACATGTTGATATGGTTGTGATTTTTTTTCTGACTGTGGTTTCAAAAACATGCACCAGAATCCACTTCTTTCAACTCAGTAATACATTTTGGATGTGTACCTAGAGTTTAAAGCAGAAAAAACGGAACTTTTAGAATTTTCATTTTTTGACCAAAACGACAGCCCCGGGGGTTATAAACATGTTGATATGGTTGTGATTTTTTTTCTGACTGCGGTTTCAAAACCATGCACCAGAATCCACTTCTTTCAACTCAGTAATACATTTTGGATGTGTACCTAGAGTTTAAATCAGAAAAAACTGAACTTTTAGAATTTTCATTTTTTGACCAAAACGACAGCCCCGGGGGTTATAAACATGTTGATATGGTTGTGATTTTTTTTCTGACTGTGGTTTCAAAAACATGCACCAGAATCCACTTCTTTCAACTCAGTAATACATTTTGGATGTGTACCTAGAGTTTAAAGCAGAAAAAAACGGAACTTTTAGAATTTTCATTTTTTGACCAAAACGACAGCCCCGTGGGTTATTAACATGTTGATATGGTTGTGATTTTTTTTCTGACTGCGGTTTCAAAACCATGCACCAGAATCCACTTCTTTCAACTCAGTAATACATTTTGGATGTGTACCTAGAGTTTAAAGCAGAAAAACATGAACTTTTAGAATTTTCATTTTTTGACCAAAACGACAGCCCCGGGGGTTATAAACATGTTGATATGGATGTGATTTTTTTTCTGACTGCGGTTTCAAAACCATGCACCAGAATCCACTTCTTTCAACTCAGTAATACATTTTGGATGTGTACCTAGAGTTTAAAGCAGAAAAAACGGAACTTTTAGAATTTTTATTTTTTGACCAAAACGACAGCCCCGGGGGTTATAAACATGTTGATATGGTTGTGATTTTTTTTCTGACTGCGGTTTCAAAACCATGCACCAGAATCCACTTCTTTCAACTCAGTAATACATTTTGGATGTGTACCTAGAGTTTAAAGCAGAAAAAACGGAACTTTTAGAATTTTCATTTTTTGACCAAAACGACAGCCCCGGGGGTTATTAACATGTTGATATGGTTGTGATTTTTTTTCTGACTGCGGTTTCAAAACCATGCACCAGAATCCACTTCTTTCAACTCAGTAATACATTTTGGATGTGTACCTAGAGTTTAAAGCAGAAAAAACGGAACTTTTAGAATTTTCATTTTTTGACCAAAACGACAGCCCCGGGGGTTATTAACATGTTGATATGGTTGTGATTTTTTTTCTGACTGCGGTTTCAAAACCATGCACCAGAATCCACTTCTTTCAACTCAGTAATACATTTTGGATGTGTACCTAGAGTTTAAAGCAGAAAAAACGGAACTTTTAGAATTTTTATTTTTTGACCAAAACGACAGCCCCGGGGGTTATAAACATGTTGATATGGTTGTGATTTTTTTCTGACTGCGGTTTCAAAACCATGCACCAGAATCCACTTCTTTCAACTCAGTAATACATTTTGGATGTGTACCTAGAGTTTAAAGCTGAAAAAACGGAAACTTTTAGAATTTTCATTTTTTGACCAAAACGACAGCCCCGGGGGTTATAAACATGTTGATATGGTTGTGATTTTTTTTCTGACTGCGGTTTCAAAACCATGCACCAGAATCCACTTCTTTCAACTCAGTAATACATTTTGGATGTGTACCTAGAGTTTAAAGCAGAAAAAACGGAACTTTTAGAATTTTCATTTTTTGACCAAAACGACAGCCCCGGGGGTTATAAACATGTTGATATGGATGTGATTTTTTTTCTGACTGCGGTTTCAAAACCATGCACCAGAATCCACTTCTTTCAACTCAGTAATACATTTTGGATGTGTACCTAGAGTTTAAAGCAGAAAAAACTGAACTTTTAGAATTTTCATTTTTTGACCAAAACGACAGCCCTGGGGGTTATTAACATGTTGATATGGTTGTGATTTTTTTTCTGACTTTGGTTTCAAAACCATGCACCAGAATCCACTTCTTTCAACTCAGTAATACATTTTGGATGTGTACCTAGAGTTTAAAGCAGAAAAAACGGAACTTTTAGAATTTTCATTTTTTGACCAAAACGACAGCCCCGGGGGTTATTAACATGTTGATATGGTTGTGATTTTTTTTCTGACTGCGGTTTCAAAACCATGCACCAGAATCCACTTCTTTCAACTCAGTAATACCTTT
Source organism: Crinia signifera (assembly GCF_055691185.1). Lineage (NCBI taxonomy): Eukaryota > Metazoa > Chordata > Amphibia > Anura > Myobatrachidae > Crinia > Crinia signifera. The sequence continues at coordinate 28,430 of NW_028142153.1, forward strand.
TGGTTGTGTACCTAGAGTTTAAAGCAGAAAAAACTGAACTTTTAGAATTTTCATTTTTTGACCAAAACGACAGCCCCGGGGGTTATTAACATGTTGATATGGTTGTGATTTTTTTTCTGACTGCGGTTTCAAAACCATGCACCAGAATCCACTTCTTTCAACTCAGTAATACATTTTGGATGTGTACCTAGAGTTTAAAGCAGAAAAAACGGAACTTTTAGAATTTTTATTTTTTGACCAAAACGACAGCCCCGGGGGTTATAAACATGTTGATATGGTTGTGATTTTTTTTCTGACTGCGGTTTCAAAACCATGCACCAGAATCCACTTCTTTCAACTCAGTAATACATTTTGGATGTGTACCTAGAGTTTAAAGCAGAAAAAACTGAACTTTTAGAATTTTCATTTTTTGACCAAAACGACAGCCCCGGGGGTTATAAACATGTTGATATGGATGTGATTTTTTTTCTGACTGCGATTTCAAAACCATGCACCAGAATCCACTTCTTTCAACTCAGTAATACATTTTGGATATGTACCTAGAGTTTAAAGCAGAAAAAACGGAACTTTTAGAATTTTCATTTTTTGACCAAAACGACAGCCCCGGTTATAAACATGTTGATATGGTTGTGATTTTTTTTCTGACTGCGGTTTTAAAACCATGCACCAGTATCCGCTTCTTTCAACTCAGTAATACATTTTGGATGTGTACCTAGAGTTTAAAGCAGAAAAAACTGAACTTTTAGAATTTTCATTTTTTTACCAAAACGACAGCCCCGGGGGTTATTAACATGTTGATATGGTTGTGATTTTTTTTCTGACTGCGGTTTCAAAACCATGCACCAGAATCCACTTCTTTCAACTCAGTAATACATTTTGGATGTGTACCTAGAGTTTAAAGCAGAAAAAACGGAACTTTTAGAATTTTCATTTTTTGACCAAAACGACAGCCCCGGGGGTTATAAACATGTTGATATGGTTGTGATTTTTTTTCTGACTGCGGTTTCAAAACCATGCACCAGAATCCACTTCTTTCAACTCAGTAATACATTTTGGATGTGTACCTAGAGTTTAAAGCAGAAAAAACGGAACTTTTAGAATTTTTATTTTTTGACCAAAACGACAGCCCCGGGGGTTATAAACATGTTGATATGGATGTGATTTTTTTTCTGACTGCGGTTTCAAAACCATGCACCAGAATCCACTTCTTTCAACTCAGTAATACATTTTGGATGTGTACCTAGAGTTTAAAGCAGAAAAAACGGAACTTTTAGAATTTTCATTTTTTGACCAAAACGACAGCCCCGGTTATAAACATGTTGATATGGTTGTGCTTTTTTTTCTGACTGCGGTTTCAAAACCATGCACCAGTATCCGCTTCTTTCAACTCAGTAATACATTTTGGATGTGTACCTAGAGTTTAAAGCAGAAAAAACGGAACTTTTAGAATTTTCATTTTTTGACCAAAACGACAGCCCCGGGGGTTATTAACATGTTGATATGGTTGTGATTTTTTTTCTGACTGCGGTTTCAAAACCATGCACCAGAATCCACTTCTTTCAACTCAGTAATACCTTTTGGTTGTGTACCTAGAGTTTAAAGCAGAAAAAACTGAACTTTTAGAATTTTCATTTTTTGACCAAAACGACAGCCCCGGGGGTTATTAACATGTTGATATGGTTGTGATTTTTTTTCTGACTGCGGTTTCAAAACCATGCACCAGAATCCACTTCTTTCAACTCAGTAATACATTTTGGATGTGTACCTAGAGTTTAAAGCAGAAAAAACGGAACTTTTAGAATTTTCATTTTTTGACCAAAACGACAGCCCCGGGGGTTATAAACATGTTGATATGGTTGTGATTTTTTTTCTGACTGCGGTTTCAAAACCATGCACCAGAATCCACTTCTTTCAACTCAGTAATACATTTTGGATGTGTACCTAGAGTTTAAAGCAGAAAAAACAGAACTTTTAGAATTTTCATTTTTTGACCAAAACGACAGTCCCGGGGGTTATAAACATGTTGATATGGTTGTGATTTTTTTCTGACTGCGGTTTCAAAACCATGCACCAGAATCCACTTCTTTCAACTCAGTAATACATTTTGGATGTGTACCTAGAGTTTAAAGCAGAAAAAACGGAACTTTTAGAATTTTCATTTTTTGACCAAAACGACAGCCCCGGGGGTTATTAACATGTTGATATGGTTGTGATTTTTTTCTGACTGCGGTTTCAAAACCATGCACCAGAATCCACTTCTTTCAACTCAGTAATACATTTTGGATGTGTACCTAGAGTTTAAAGCAGAAAAAACGGAACTTTTAGAATTTTTATTTTTTGACCAAAACGACAGCCCCGGGGGTTATAAACATGTTGATATGGTTGTGATTTTTTTCTGACTGCGGTTTCAAAACCATGCACCAGAATCCACTTCTTTCAACTCAGTAATACATTTTGGATGTGTACCTAGAGTTTAAAGCTGAAAAAACTGAAACTTTTAGAATTTTCATTTTTTGACCAAAACGACAGCCCCGGGGGTTATAAACATGTTGATATGGTTGTGATTTTTTTTCTGACTGCGGTTTCAAAACCATGCACCAGAATCCACTTCTTTCAACTCAGTAATACATTTTGGATGTGTACCTAGAGTTTAAAGCAGAAAAAACGGAACTTTTAGAATTTTCATTTTTTGACCAAAACGACAGCCCCGGGGGTTATAAACATGTTGATATGGATGTGATTTTTTTTCTGACTGCGGTTTCAAAACCATGCACCAGAATCCACTTCTTTCAACTCAGTAATACATTTTGGATGTGTACCTAGAGTTTAAAGCAGAAAAAACGGAACTTTTAGAATTTTCATTTTTTGACCAAAACGACAGCCCCGGGGGCTTTAAACATGTTGATATGGATGTGATTTTTTTTCTGACTGCGGATTCAAAAACAAGCACCAGAATCCACTTCTTTCAACTCAGTAATACCTTTTGGTTGTGTACCTAGAGTTTAAAGCAGAAAAAACTGAACTTTTAGAATTTTCATTTTTTGACCAAAACGACAGCCCCGGGGGTTATTAACATGTTGATATGGTTGTGATTTTTTTTCTGACTGCGGTTTCAAAACCATGCACCAGAATCCACTTCTTTCAACTCAGTAATACATTTTGGATGTGTACCTAGAGTTTAAAGCAGAAAAAACGGAACTTTTAGAATTTTCATTTTTTGACCAAAACGACAGCCCCGGGGGTTATAAACATGTTGATATGGTTGTGATTTTTTTTCTGACTGCGGTTTCAAAACCATGCACCAGAATCCACTTCTTTCAACTCAGTAATACATTTTGGATGTGTACCTAGAGTTTAAAGCAGAAAAAACAGAACTTTTAGAATTTTCATTTTTTGACCAAAACGACTGTCCCGGGGGTTATAAACATGTTGATATGGTTGTGATTTTTTTCTGACTGCGGTTTCAAAACCATGCACCAGAATCCACTTCTTTCAACTCAGTAATACATTTTGGATGTGTACCTAGAGTTTAAAGCAGAAAAAACGGAACTTTTAGAATTTTCATTTTTTGACCAAAACGACAGCCCCGGGGGTTATTAACATGTTGATATGGTTGTGATTTTTTTTCTGACTGCGGTTTCAAAACCATGCACCAGAATCCACTTCTTTCAACTCAGTAATACATTTTGGATGTGTACCTAGAGTTTAAAGCAGAAAAAACGGAACTTTTAGAATTTTCATTTTTTGACCAAAACGACAGCCCCGGGGGTTATAAACATGTTGATATGGATGTGATTTTTTTTCTGACTGCGATTTCAAAACCATGCACCAGAATCCACTTCTTTCAACTCAGTAATACATTTTGGATATGTACCTAGAGTTTAAAGCAGAAAAAACGGAACTTTTAGAATTTTCATTTTTTGACCAAAACGACAGCCCCGGTTATAAACATGTTGATATGGTTGTGCTTTTTTTTCTGACTGCGGTTTCAAAACCATGCACCAGTATCCGCTTCTTTCAACTCAGTAATACATTTTGGATGTGTACCTAGAGTTTAAAGCAGAAAAAACGGAACTTTTAGAATTTTCATTTTTTGACCAAAACGACAGCCCCGGGGGTTATTAACATGTTGATATGGTTGTGATTTTTTTTCTGACTGCGGTTTCAAAACCATGCACCAGAATCCACTTCTTTCAACTCAGTAATACCTTTTGGTTGTGTACCTAGAGTTTAAAGCAGAAAAAACTGAACTTTTAGAATTTTCATTTTTTTGACCAAAACGACAGCCCCGGGGGTTATTAACATGTTGATATGGTTGTGATTTTTTTTCTGACTGCGGTTTCAAAACCATGCACCAGAATCCAATTCTTTCAACTCAGTAATACATTTTGGATGTGTACCTAGAGTTTAAAGCAGAAAAAACAGAACTTTTAGAATTTTCATTTTTTGACCAAAACGACAGTCCCGGGGGTTATAAACATGTTGATATGGTTGTGATTTTTTTCTGACTGCGGTTTCAAAACCATGCACCAGAATCCACTTCTTTCAACTCAGTAATACATTTTGGATGTGTACCTAGAGTTTAAAGCAGAAAAAACGGAACTTTTAGAATTTTCATTTTTTGACCAAAACGACAGCCCCGGGGGTTATTAACATGTTGATATGGTTGTGATTTTTTTCTGACTGCGGTTTCAAAACCATGCACCAGAATCCACTTCTTTCAACTCAGTAATACATTTTGGATGTGTACCTAGAGTTTAAAGCAGAAAAAACGGAACTTTTAGAATTTTTATTTTTTGACCAAAACGACAGCCCCGGGGGTTATAAACATGTTGATATGGTTGTGATTTTTTTCTGACTGCGGTTTCAAAACCATGCACCAGAATCCACTTCTTTCAACTCAGTAATACATTTTGGATGTGTACCTAGAGTTTAAAGCTGAAAAAACTGAAACTTTTAGAATTTTCATTTTTTGACCAAAACGACAGCCCCGGGGGTTATAAACATGTTGATATGGTTGTGATTTTTTTTCTGACTGCGGTTTCAAAACCATGCACCAGAATCCACTTCTTTCAACTCAGTAATACATTTTGGATGTGTACCTAGAGTTTAAAGCAGAAAAAACGGAACTTTTAGAATTTTCATTTTTTGACCAAAACGACAGCCCCGGGGGTTATAAACATGTTGATATGGATGTGATTTTTTTTCTGACTGCGGTTTCAAAACCATGCACCAGAATCCACTTCTTTCAACTCAGTAATACATTTTGGATGTGTACCTAGAGTTTAAAGCAGAAAAAACGGAACTTTTAGAATTTTCATTTTTTGACCAAAACGACAGCCCCGGGGGCTTTAAACATGTTGATATGGATGTGATTTTTTTTCTGACTGCGGTTTCAAAACCATGCACCAGAATCCACTTCTTTCAACTCAGTAATACCTTTTGGTTGTGTACCTAGAGTTTAAAGCAGAAAAAACTGAACTTTTAGAATTTTCATTTTTTGACCAAAACGACAGCCCCGGGGGTTATTAACATGTTGATATGGTTGTGATTTTTTTTCTGACTGCGGTTTCAAAACCATGCACCAGAATCCACTTCTTTCAACTCAGTAATACATTTTGGATGTGTACCTAGAGTTTAAAGCAGAAAAAACGGAACTTTTAGAATTTTCATTTTTTGACCAAAACGACAGCCCCGGGGGTTATAAACATGTTGATATGGTTGTGATTTTTTTTCTGACTGCGGTTTCAAAACCATGCACCAGAATCCACTTCTTTCAACTCAGTAATACATTTTGGATGTGTACCTAGAGTTTAAAGCAGAAAAAACAGAACTTTTAGAATTTTCATTTTTTGACCAAAACGACTGTCCCGGGGGTTATAAACATGTTGATATGGTTGTGATTTTTTTCTGACTGCGGTTTCAAAACCATGCACCAGAATCCACTTCTTTCAACTCAGTAATACATTTTGGATGTGTACCTAGAGTTTAAAGCAGAAAAAACGGAACTTTTAGAATTTTCATTTTTTGACCAAAACGACAGCCCCGGGGGTTATTAACATGTTGATATGGTTGTGATTTTTTTTCTGACTGCGGTTTCAAAACCATGCACCAGAATCCACTTCTTTCAACTCAGTAATACATTTTGGATGTGTACCTAGAGTTTAAAGCAGAAAAAACGGAACTTTTAGAATTTTTATTTTTTGACCAAAACGACAGCCCCGGGGGTTATAAACATGTTGATATGGTTGTGATTTTTTTCTGACTGCGGTTTCAAAACCATGCACCAGAATCCACTTCTTTCAACTCAGTAATACATTTTGGATGTGTACCTAGAGTTTAAAGCAGAAAAAACGGAACTTTTAGAATTTTCATTTTTTGACCAAAACGACAGCCCCGGGGGTTATTAACATGTTGATATGGTTGTGATTTTTTTTCTGACTGCGGTTTCAAAACCATGCACCAGAATCCACTTCTTTCAACTCAGTAATACATTTTGGATGTGTACCTAGAGTTTAAAGCAGAAAAAACGGAACTTTTAGAATTTTCATTTTTTGACCAAAACGACAGCCCCGGGGGTTATAAACATGTTGATATGGTTGTGATTTTTTTCTGACTGCGGTTTCAAAACCATGCACCAGAATCCACTTCTTTCAACTCAGTAATACATTTTGGATGTGTACCTAGAGTTTAAAGCAGAAAAAACGGAACTTTTAGAATTTTCATTTTTTGACCAAAACGACAGCCCCGGGGGTTATAAACATGTTGATATGGATGTGATTTTTTTTCTGACTGCGGTTTCAAAACCATGCACCAGAATCCACTTCTTTCAACTCAGTAATACATTTTGGATGTGTACCTAGAGTTTAAAGCAGAAAAAACGGAACTTTTAGAATTTTCATTTTTTGACCAAAACGACAGCCCCGGGGGTTATAAACATGTTGATATGGTTGTGATTTTTTTTCTGACTGCGGTTTCAAAACCATGCACCAGAATCCACTTCTTTCAACTCAGTAATACATTTTGGATGTGTACCTAGAGTTTAAAGCAGAAAAAACAGAACTTTTAGAATTTTCATTTTTTGACCAAAACGACAGTCCCGGGGGTTATAAACATGTTGATATGGTTGTGATTTTTTTCTGACTGCGGTTTCAAAACCATGCACCAGAATCCACTTCTTTCAACTCAGTAATACATTTTGGATGTGTACCTAGAGTTTAAAGCAGAAAAAACGGAACTTTTAGAATTTTCATTTTTTGACCAAATCGACAGCCCCGGGGGTTATTAACATGTTGATATGGTTGTGATTTTTTTTCTGACTGCGGTTTCAAAACCATGCACCAGAATCCACTTCTTTCAACTCAGTAATACATTTTGGATGTGTACCTAGAGTTTAAAGCAGAAAAAACGGAACTTTTAGAATTTTTATTTTTTGACCAAAACGACAGCCCCGGGGGTTATAAACATGTTCATATGGTTGTGATTTTTTTCTGACTGCGGTTTCAAAACCATGCACCAGAATCCACTTCTTTCAACTCAGTAATACATTTTGGATGTGTACCTAGAGTTTAAAGCTGAAAAAACTGAAACTTTTAGAATTTTCATTTTTTGACCAAAACGACAGCCCCGGGGGTTATAAACATATTGATATGGTTGTGATTTTTTTTCTGACTGCGGTTTCAAAACCATGCACCAGAATCCACTTCTTTCAACTCAGTAATACATTTTGGATGTGTACCTAGAGTTTAAAGCAGAAAAAACGGAACTTTTAGAATTTTCATTTTTTGACCAAAACGACAGCCCCGGGGGTTATAAACATGTTGATATGGATGTGATTTCTTTTCTGACTGCGGTTTCAAAACCATGCACCAGAATCCACTTCTTTCAACTCAGTAATACATTTTGGATGTGTACCTAGAGTTTAAAGCAGAAAAAACTGAACTTTTAGAATTTTCATTTTTTGACCAAAACGACAGCCCTGGGGGTTATTAACATGTTGATATGGTTGTGATTTTTTTTCTGACTTTGGTTTCAAAACCATGCACCAGAATCCACTTCTTTCAACTCAGTAATACATTTTGGATGTGTACCTAGAGTTTAAAGCAGAAAAAACGGAACTTTTAGAATTTTCATTTTTTGACCAAAACGACAGCCCCGGGGGTTATTAACATGTTGATATGGTTGTGATTTTTTTTCTGACTGCGGTTTCAAAACCATGCACCAGAATCCACTTCTTTCAACTCAGTAATACCTTTTGGTTGTGTACCTAGAGTTTAAAGCAGAAAAAACTGAACTTTTAGAATTTTCATTTTTTGACCAAAACGACAGCCCCGGGGGTTATTAACATGTTGATATGGTTGTGATTTTTTTTCTGACTGCGGTTTCAAAACCATGCACCAGAATCCACTTCTTTCTACTCAGTAATACATTTTGGATGTGTACCTAGAGTTTAAAGCAGAAAAAACGGAACTTTTAGAATTTTTATTTTTTGACCAAAACGACAGCCCCGGGGGTTATAAACATGTTGATATGGTTGTGATTTTTTTTCTGACTGCGGTTTCAAAACCATGCACCAGAATCCACTTCTTTCAACTCAGTAATACATTTTGGATGTGTACCTAGAGTTTAAAGCAGAAAAAACTGAACTTTTAGAATTTTCATTTTTTGACCAAAACGACAGCCCCGGGGGTTATAAACATGTTGATATGGATGTGATTTTTTTTCTGACTGCGATTTCAAAACCATGCACCAGAATCCACTTCTTTCAACTCAGTAATACATTTTGGATATGTACCTAGAGTTTAAAGCAGAAAAAACGGAACTTTTAGAATTTTCATTTTTTGACCAAAACGACAGCCCCGGGGTTATAAACATGTTGATATGGTTGTGATTTTTTTTCTGACTGCGGTTTCAAAACCATGCACCAGAATCCACTTCTTTCAACTCAGTAATACATTTTGGATGTGTACCTAGAGTTTAAAGCAGAAAAAACGGAACTTTTAGAATTTTCATTTTTTTACCAAAACGACAGCCCCGGGGGTTATTAACATGTTGATATGGTTGTGATTTTTTTTCTGACTGCGGTTTCAAAACCATGCACCAGAATCCACTTCTTTCAACTCAGTAATACATTTTGGATGTGTACCTAGAGTTTAAAGCAGAAAAAACGGAACTTTTAGAATTTTCATTTTTTGACCAAAACGACAGCCCCGGGGCTTATAAACATGTTGATATGGATGTGATTTTTTTTCTGACTGCAGTTTCAAAACCATGCACCAGAATCCACTTCTTTAAACTCAGTAATACATTTTGGATGTGTACCTAGAGTTTAAAGCAGAAAAAACGGAACTTTTAGAATTTTCATTTTTTGAGAAAAACGACAGCCCCGGGGGTTATAAACATGTTGATATGGTTGTGATTTTTTTTCTGACTGCGGTTTCAAAACCATGCACCAGAATCCACTTCTTTCAACTCAGTAATACATTTTGGATGTGTACCTAGAGTTTAAAGCAGAAAAAACAGAACTTTTAGAATTTTAATTTTTTGACCAAAACGACAGCCCCGGGGGTTATTAACATGTTGATATGGTTGTGATTTTTTTTCTGACTGCGGTTTCAAAACCATGCACCAGAATCCACTTCTTTCAACTCAGTAATACATTTTGGATGTGTACCTAGAGTTTAAAGCAGAAAAAACGGAACTTTTAGAATTTTCATTTTTTGACCAAAACGACAGCCCCGGGGGTTATAAACATGTTGATATGGTTGTGATTTTTTTTCTGACTGCGGTTTCAAAACCATGCACCAGAATCCACTTCTTTCAACTCAGTAATACATTTTGGATGTGTACCTAGAGTTTAAAGCAGAAAAAACTGAACTTTTAGAATTTTCATTTTTTGACCAAAACGACAGCCCCGGGGGTTATTAACATGTTGATATGGTTGTGATTTTTTTTCTGACTGCGGTTTCAAAACCATGCACCAGAATCCACTTCTTTCAACCCTGTAATACATTTTGGATGTGTACCTAGAGTTTAAAGCAGAAAAAACTGAACTTTTAGAATTTTCATTTTTTGACCAAAACGACAGCCCCGGGGGTTATAAACATGTTGATATGGATGTGATTTTTTTTCTGACTGCGATTTCAAAACCATGCACCAGAATCCACTTCTTTCAACTCAGTAATACATTTTGGATATGTACCTAGAGTTTAAAGCAGAAAAAACGGAACTTTTAGAATTTTCATTTTTTGACCAAAACGACAGCCCCGGTTATAAACATGTTGATATGGTTGTGATTTTTTTTCTGACTGCGGTTTCAAAACCATGCACCAGTATCCGCTTCTTTCAACTCAGTAATACATTTTGGATGTGTACCTAGAGTTTAAAGCAGAAAAAACTGAACTTTTAGAATTTTCATTTTTTTACCAAAACGACAGCCCCGGGGGTTATTAACATGTTGATATGGTTGTGATTTTTTTTCTGACTGCGGTTTCAAAACCATGCACCAGAATCCACTTCTTTCAACTCAGTAATACATTTTGGATGTGTACCTAGAGTTTAAAGCAGAAAAAACGGAACTTTTAGAATTTTCATTTTTTGACCAAAACGACAGCCCCGGGGGTTATAAACATGTTGATATGGTTGTGATTTTTTTTCTGACTGCGGTTTCAAAACCATGCACCAGAATCCACTTCTTTCAACTCAGTAATACATTTTGGATGTGTACCTAGAGTTTAAAGCAGAAAAAACGGAACTTTTAGAATTTTTATTTTTTGACCAAAACGACAGCCCCGGGGGTTATAAACATGTTGATATGGTTGTGATTTTTTTCTGACTGCGGTTTCAAAACCATGCACCAGAATCCACTTCTTTCAACTCAGTAATACATTTTGGATGTGTACCTAGAGTTTAAAGCAGAAAAAACGGAACTTTTAGAATTTTCATTTTTTGACCAAAACGACAGCCCCGGGGGTTATAAACATGTTGATATGGTTGTGATTTTTTTTCTGACTGCGGTTTCAAAACCATGCACCAGAATCCACTTCTTTCAACTCAGTAATACATTTTGGATGTGTACCTAGAGTTTAAAGCAGAAAAACATGAACTTTTAGAATTTTCATTTTTTGACCAAAACGACAGCCCCGGGGGTTATAAACATGTTGATATGGATGTGATTTTTTTTCTGACTGCGGTTTCAAAACCATGCACCAGAATCCACTTCTTTCAACTCAGTAATACATTTTGGATGTGTACCTAGAGTTTAAAGCAGAAAAAACGGAACTTTTAGAATTTTCATTTTTTGACCAAAACGACAGCCCCGGGGGTTATAAACATGTTGATATGGTTGTGATTTTTTTTCTGACTGCGGTTTCAAAACCATGCACCAGAATCCACTTCTTTCAACCCTGTAATACATTTTGGATGTGTACCTAGAGTTTAAAGCAGAAAAAACTGAACTTTTAGAATTTTCATTTTTTGACCAAAACGACAGCCCCGGGGGTTATAAACATGTTGATATGGATGTGATTTTTTTTCTGACTGCGATTTCAAAACCATGCACCAGAATCCACTTCTTTCAACTCAGTAATACATTTTGGATATGTACCTAGAGTTTAAAGCAGAAAAAACGGAACTTTTAGAATTTTCATTTTTTGACCAAAACGACAGCCCCGGTTATAAACATGTTGATATGGTTGTGATTTTTTTTCTGACTGCGGTTTCAAAACCATGCACCAGTATCCGCTTCTTTCAACTCAGTAATACATTTTGGATGTGTACCTAGAGTTTAAAGCAGAAAAAACTGAACTTTTAGAATTTTCATTTTTTTACCAAAACGACAGCCCCGGGGGTTATTAACATGTTGATATGGTTGTGATTTTTTTTCTGACTGCGGTTTCAAAACCATGCACCAGAATCCACTTCTTTCAACTCAGTAATACATTTTGGATGTGTACCTAGAGTTTAAAGCAGAAAAAACGGAACTTTTAGAATTTTCATTTTTTGACCAAAACGACAGCCCCGGGGGTTATAAACATGTTGATATGGTTGTGATTTTTTTTCTGACTGCGGTTTCAAAACCATGCACCAGAATCCACTTCTTTCAACTCAGTAATACATTTTGGATGTGTACCTAGAGTTTAAAGCAGAAAAAACGGAACTTTTAGAATTTTTATTTTTTGACCAAAACGACAGCCCCGGGGGTTATAAACATGTTGATATGGTTGTGATTTTTTTTCTGACTGCGGTTTCAAAACCATGCACCAGAATCCACTTCTTTCAACTCAGTAATACATTTTGGATGTGTACCTAGAGTTTAAAGCAGAAAAAACGGAACTTTTAGAATTTTCATTTTTTGACCAAAACGACAGCCCCGGGGGTTATAAACATGTTGATATGGTTGTGATTTTTTTTCTGACTGCGGTTTCAAAACCATGCACCAGAATCCACTTCTTTCAACTCAGTAATACATTTTGGATGTGTACCTAGAGTTTAAAGCAGAAAAAACAGAACTTTTAGAATTTTCATTTTTTGACCAAAACGACAGCCCCGGGGGTTATTAACATGTTGATATGGTTGTGATTTTTTTTCTGACTGCGGTTTCAAAACCATGCACCAGAATCCACTTCTTTCAACTCAGTAATACATTTTGGATGTGTACCTAGAGTTTAAAGCAGAAAAAACGGAACTTTTAGAATTTTCATTTTTTGACCAAAACGACAGCCCCGGGGGTTATTAACATGTTGATATGGTTGTGATTTTTTTTCTGACTGCGGTTTCAAAACCATGCACCAGAATCCACTTCTTTCAACTCAGTAATACATTTTGGATGTGTACCTAGAGTTTAAAGCAGAAAAAACGGAACTTTTAGAATTTTAATTTTTTGACCAAAACGACAGCCCCGGGGGTTATAAACATGTTGATATGGTTGTGATTTTTTTCTGACTGCGGTTTCAAAACCATGCACCAGAATCCACTTCTTTCAACTCAGTAATACATTTTGGATGTGTACCTAGAGTTTAAAGCTGAAAAAACGGAAACTTTTAGAATTTTCATTTTTTGACCAAAACGACAGCCCCGGGGGTTATAAACATGTTGATATGGTTGTGATTTTTTTTCTGACTGCGGTTTCAAAACCATGCACCAGAATCCACTTCTTTCAACTCAGTAATACATTTTGGATGTGTACCTAGAGTTTAAAGCAGAAAAAACTGAACTTTTAGAATTTTCATTTTTTGACCAAAACGACAGCCCCGGGGGTTATAAACATGTTGATATGGATGTGATTTTTTTTCTGACTGCGATTTCAAAACCATGCACCAGAATCCACTTCTTTCAACTCAGTAATACATTTTGGATATGTACCTAGAGTTTAAAGCAGAAAAAACGGAACTTTTAGAATTTTCATTTTTTGACCAAAACGACAGCCCCGGGGGTTATAAACATGTTCATATGGTTGTGATTTTTTTTCTGACTGCGGTTTCAAAACCATGCACCAGAATCCACTTCTTTCAACTCAGTAATACATTTTGGATGTGTACCTAGAGTTTAAAGCAGAAAAACATGAACTTTTAGAATTTTCATTTTTTGACCAAAACGACAGCCCCGGGGGTTATAAACATGTTGATATGGATGTGATTTTTTTTCTGACTGCGGTTTCAAAACCATGCACCAGAATCCACTTCTTTCAACTCAGTAATACATTTTGGATGTGTACCTAGAGTTTAAAGCAGAAAAAACGGAACTTTTAGAATTTTCATTTTTTGACCAAAACGACAGCCCCGGGGGTTATAAACATGTTGATATGGTTGTGATTTTTTTTCTGACTGCGGTTTCAAAACCATGCACCAGAATCCACTTCTTTCAACCCTGTAATACATTTTGGATGTGTACCTAGAGTTTAAAGCAGAAAAAACTGAACTTTTAGAATTTTCATTTTTTGACCAAAACGACAGCCCCGGGGGTTATAAACATGTTGATATGGATGTGATTTTTTTTCTGACTGCGATTTCAAAACCATGCACCAGAATCCACTTCTTTCAACTCAGTAATACATTTTGGATATGTACCTAGAGTTTAAAGCAGAAAAAACGGAACTTTTAGAATTTTCATTTTTTGACCAAAACGACAGCCCCGGTTATAAACATGTTGATATGGTTGTGATTTTTTTTCTGACTGCGGTTTCAAAACCATGCACCAGTATCCGCTTCTTTCAACTCAGTAATACATTTTGGATGTGTACCTAGAGTTTAAAGCAGAAAAAACTGAACTTTTAGAATTTTCATTTTTTTACCAAAACGACAGCCCCGGGGGTTATTAACATGTTGATATGGTTGTGATTTTTTTTCTGACTGCGGTTTCAAAACCATGCACCAGAATCCACTTCTTTCAACTCAGTAATACATTTTGGATGTGTACCTAGAGTTTAAAGCAGAAAAAACGGAACTTTTAGAATTTTCATTTTTTGACCAAAACGACAGCCCCGGGGGTTATAAACATGTTGATATGGTTGTGATTTTTTTTCTGACTGCGGTTTCAAAACCATGCACCAGAATCCACTTCTTTCAACTCAGTAATACATTTTGGATGTGTACCTAGAGTTTAAAGCAGAAAAAACGGAACTTTTAGAATTTTTATTTTTTGACCAAAACGACAGCCCCGGGGGTTATAAACATGTTGATATGGTTGTGATTTTTTTTCTGACTGCGGTTTCAAAACCATGCACCAGAATCCACTTCTTTCAACTCAGTAATACATTTTGGATGTGTACCTAGAGTTTAAAGCAGAAAAAACGGAACTTTTAGAATTTTCATTTTTTGACCAAAACGACAGCCCCGGGGGTTATAAACATGTTGATATGGTTGTGATTTTTTTTCTGACTGCGGTTTCAAAACCATGCACCAGAATCCACTTCTTTCAACTCAGTAATACATTTTGGATGTGTACCTAGAGTTTAAAGCAGAAAAACATGAACTTTTAGAATTTTCATTTTTTGACCAAAACGACAGCCCCGGGGGTTATAAACATGTTGATATGGATGTGATTTTTTTTCTGACTGCGGTTTCAAAACCATGCACCAGAATCCACTTCTTTCAACTCAGTAATACATTTTGGATGTGTACCTAGAGTTTAAAGCAGAAAAAACGGAACTTTTAGAATTTTCATTTTTTGACCAAAACGACAGCCCCGGGGGTTATAAACATGTTGATATGGTTGTGATTTTTTTTCTGACTGCGGTTTCAAAACCATGCACCAGAATCCACTTCTTTCAACTCAGTAATACATTTTGGATGTGTACCTAGAGTTTAAAGCAGAAAAAACGGAACTTTTAGAATTTTCATTTTTTGACCAAAACGACAGCCCCGGGGGTTATTAACATGTTGATATGGTTGTGATTTTTTTTCTGACTGCGGTTTCAAAACCATGCACCAGAATCCACTTCTTTCAACTCAGTAATACATTTTGGATGTGTACCTAGAGTTTAAAGCAGAAAAAACGGAACTTTTAGAATTTTCATTTTTTGACCAAAACGACAGCCCCGGGGGTTATTAACATGTTGATATGGTTGTGATTTTTTTTCTGACTGCGGTTTCAAAACCATGCACCAGAATCCACTTCTTTCAACTCAGTAATACATTTTGGATGTGTACCTAGAGTTTAAAGCAGAAAAAACGGAACTTTTAGAATTTTTATTTTTTGACCAAAACGACAGCCCCGGGGGTTATAAACATGTTGATATGGTTGTGATTTTTTTCTGACTGCGGTTTCAAAACCATGCACCAGAATCCACTTCTTTCAACTCAGTAATACATTTTGGATGTGTACCTAGAGTTTAAAGCTGAAAAAACGGAAACTTTTAGAATTTTCATTTTTTGACCAAAACGACAGCCCCGGGGGTTATAAACATGTTGATATGGTTGTGATTTTTTTTCTGACTGCGGTTTCAAAACCATGCACCAGAATCCACTTCTTTCAACTCAGTAATACATTTTGGATGTGTACCTAGAGTTTAAAGCAGAAAAAACTGAACTTTTAGAATTTTCATTTTTTGACCAAAACGACAGCCCCGGGGGTTATAAACATGTTGATATGGATGTGATTTTTTTTCTGACTGCGATTTCAAAACCATGCACCAGAATCCACTTCTTTCAACTCAGTAATACATTTTGGATATGTACCTAGAGTTTAAAGCAGAAAAAACGGAACTTTTAGAATTTTCATTTTTTGACCAAAACGACAGCCCCGGTTATAAACATGTTGATATGGTTGTGATTTTTTTTCTGACTGCGGTTTCAAAACCATGCACCAGTATCCGCTTCTTTCAACTCAGTAATACATTTTGGATGTGTACCTAGAGTTTAAAGCAGAAAAAACTGAACTTTTAGAATTTTCATTTTTTTACCAAAACGACAGCCCCGGGGGTTATTAACATGTTGATATGGTTGTGATTTTTTTTCTGACTGCGGTTTCAAAACCATGCACCAGAATCCACTTCTTTCAACTCAGTAATACATTTTGGATGTGTACCTAGAGTTTAAAGCAGAAAAAACGGAACTTTTAGAATTTTCATTTTTTGACCAAAACGACAGCCCCGGGGGTTATAAACATGTTGATATGGTTGTGATTTTTTTTCTGACTGCGGTTTCAAAACCATGCACCAGAATCCACTTCTTTCAACTCAGTAATACATTTTGGATGTGTACCTAGAGTTTAAAGCAGAAAAACCGGAACTTTTAGAATTTTTATTTTTTGACCAAAACGACAGCCCCGGGGATTATAAACATGTTGATATGGTTGTGATTTTTTTTCTGACTGCGGTTTCAAAACCATGCACCAGAATCCACTTCTTTCAACTCAGTAATACATTTTGGATGTGTACCTAGAGTTTAAAGCAGAAAAAACGGAACTTTTAGAATTTTCATTTTTTGACCAAAACGACAGCCCCGGGGGTTATAAACATGTTGATATGGTTGTGATTTTTTTTCTGACTGCGGTTTCAAAACCATGCACCAGAATCCACTTCTTTCAACTCAGTAATACATTTTGGATGTGTACCTAGAGTTTAAAGCAGAAAAACATGAACTTTTAGAATTTTCATTTTTTGACCAAAACGACAGCCCCGGGGGTTATAAACATGTTGATATGGATGTGATTTTTTTTCTGACTGCGGTTTCAAAACCATGCACCAGAATCCACTTCTTTCAACTCAGTAATACATTTTGGATGTGTACCTAGAGTTTAAAGCAGAAAAAACGGAACTTTTAGAATTTTCATTTTTTGACCAAAACGACAGCCCCGGGGGTTATTAACATGTTGATATGGTTGTGATTTTTTTTCTGACTGCAGGTTCAAAACCATGCACCAGAATCCACTTCTTTCAACTCAGTAATACATTTTGGATGTGTACCTAGAGTTTAAAGCAGAAAAAACGGAACTTTTAGAATTTTCATTTTTTGACCAAAACGACAGCCCCGGGGGTTATTAACATGTTGATATGGTTGTGATTTTTTTTCTGACTGCGGTTTCAAAACCATGCACCAGAATCCACTTCTTTCAACTCAGTAATACATTTTGGATGTGTACCTAGAGTTTAAAGCAGAAAAAACGGAACTTTTAGAATTTTTATTTTTTGACCAAAACGACAGCCCCGGGGGTTATAAACATGTTGATATGGTTGTGATTTTTTTCTGACTGCGGTTTCAAAACCATGCACCAGAATCCACTTCTTTCAACTCAGTAATACATTTTGGATGTGTACCTAGAGTTTAAAGCTGAAAAAACGGAAACTTTTAGAATTTTCATTTTTTGACCAAAACGACAGCCCCGGGGGTTATAAACATGTTGATATGGTTGTGATTTTTTTTCTGACTGCGGTTTCAAAACCATGCACCAGAATCCACTTCTTTCAACTCAGTAATACATTTTGGATGTGTACCTAGAGTTTAAAGCAGAAAAAACGGAACTTTTAGAATTTTCATTTTTTGACCAAAACGACAGCCCCGGGGGTTATAAACATGTTGATATGGATGTGATTTTTTTTCTGACTGCGGTTTCAAAACCATGCACCAGAATCCACTTCTTTCAACTCAGTAATACATTTTGGATGTGTACCTAGAGTTTAAAGCAGAAAAAACTGAACTTTTAGAATTTTCATTTTTTGACCAAAACGACAGCCCTGGGGGTTATTAACATGTTGATATGGTTGTGATTTTTTTTCTGACTTTGGTTTCAAAACCATGCACCAGAATCCACTTCTTTCAACTCAGTAATACATTTTGGATGTGTACCTAGAGTTTAAAGCAGAAAAAACGGAACTTTTAGAATTTTCATTTTTTGACCAAAACGACAGCCCCGGGGGTTATTAACATGTTGATATGGTTGTGATTTTTTTTCTGACTGCGGTTTCAAAACCATGCACCAGAATCCACTTCTTTCAACTCAGTAATACCTTTTGGTTGTGTACCTAGAGTTTAAAGCAGAAAAAACTGAACTTTTAGAATTTTCATTTTTTGACCAAAACGACAGCCCCGGGGGTTATTAACATGTTGATATGGTTGTGATTTTTTTTTCTGACTGCGGTTTCAAAACCATGCACCAGAATCCACTTCTTTCAACTCAGTAATACATTTTGGATGTGTACCTAGAGTTTAAAGCAGAAAAAACGGAACTTTTAGAATTTTTATTTTTTGACCAAAACGACAGCCCCGGGGGTTATAAACATGTTGATATGGTTGTGATTTTTTTTCTGACTGCGGTTTCAAAACCATGCACCAGAATCCACTTCTTTCAACTCAGTAATACATTTTGGATGTGTACCTAGAGTTTAAAGCAGAAAAAACTGAACTTTTAGAATTTTCATTTTTTGACCAAAACGACAGCCCCGGGGGTTATAAACATGTTGATATGGATGTGATTTTTTTTCTGACTGCGATTTCAAAACCATGCACCAGAATCCACTTCTTTCAACTCAGTAATACATTTTGGATATGTACCTAGAGTTTAAAGCAGAAAAAACGGAACTTTTAGAATTTTAATTTTTTGACCAAAACGACAGCCCCGGTTATAAACATGTTGATATGGTTGTGATTTTTTTTCTGACTGCGGTTTCAAAACCATGCACCAGTATCCGCTTCTTTCAACTCAGTAATACATTTTGGATGTGTACCTAGAGTTTAAAGCAGAAAAAACTGAACTTTTAGAATTTTCATTTTTTTACCAAAACGACAGCCCCGGGGGTTATTAACATGTTGATATGGTTGTGATTTTTTTTCTGACTGCGGTTTCAAAACCATGCACCAGAATCCACTTCTTTCAACTCAGTAATACATTTTGGATGTGTACCTAGAGTTTAAAGCAGAAAAAACGGAACTTTTAGAATTTTCATTGTTTGACCAAAACGACAGCCCCGGGGGTTATAAACATGTTGATATGGTTGTGATTTTTTTTCTGACTGCGGTTTCAAAACCATGCACCAGAATCCACTTCTTTCAACTCAGTAATACATTTTGGATGTGTACCTAGAGTTTAAAGCAGAAAAAACAGAACTTTTAGAATTTTAATTTTTTGACCAAAACGACAGCCCCGGGGGTTATTAACATGTTGATATGGTTGTGATTTTTTTTCTGACTGCGGTTTCAAAACCATGCACCAGAATCCACTTCTTTCAACTCAGTAATACATTTTGGATGTGTACCTAGAGTTTAAAGCAGAAAAAACGGAACTTTTAGAATTTTCATTTTTTGACCAAAACGACAGCCCCGGGGGTTATTAACATGTTGATATGGTTGTGATTTTTTTTCTGACTGCGGTTTCAAAACCATGCACCAGAATCCACTTCTTTCAACTCTGTAATACATTTTGGATGTGTACCTAGAGTTTAAAGCAGAAAAAACTGAACTTTTAGAATTTTCATTTTTTGACCAAAACGACAGCCCCGGGGGTTATAAACATGTTGATATGGATGTGATTTTTTTTCTGACTGCGATTTCAAAACCATGCACCAGAATCCACTTCTTTCAACTCAGTAATACATTTTGGATATGTACCTAGAGTTTAAAGCAGAAAAAACGGAACTTTTAGAATTTTCATTTTTTGACCAAAACGACAGCCCCGGTTATAAACATGTTGATATGGTTGTGATTTTTTTTCTGACTGCGGTTTCAAAACCATGCACCAGTATCCGCTTCTTTCAACTCAGTAATACATTTTGGATGTGTACCTAGAGTTTAAAGCAGAAAAAACTGAACTTTTAGAATTTTCATTTTTTTACCAAAACGACAGCCCCGGGGGTTATTAACATGTTGAAATGGTTGTGATTTTTTTTCTGACTGCGGTTTCAAAACCATGCACCAGAATCCACTTCTTTCAACTCAGTAATACATTTTGGATGTGTACCTAGAGTTTAAAGCAGAAAAAACGGAACTTTTAGAATTTTCATTTTTTGACCAAAACGACAGCCCCGGGGGTTATAAACATGTTGATATGGTTGTGATTTTTTTTCTGACTGCGGTTTCAAAACCATGCACCAGAATCCACTTCTTTCAACTCAGTAATACATTTTGGATGTGTACCTAGAGTTTAAAGCAGAAAAAACGGAACTTTTAGAATTTTCATTTTTTGACCAAAACGACAGCCCCGGGGGTTATAAACATGTTGATATGGTTGTGATTTTTTTTCTGACTGCGGTTTCAAAACCATGCACCAGAATCCACTTCTTTCAACTCAGTAATACATTTTGGATGTGTACCTAGAGTTTAAAGCAGAAAAAACGGAACTTTTAGAATTTTCATTTTTTGACCAAAACGACAGCCCCGGGGGTTATTAACATGTTGATATGGTTGTGATTTTTTTTCTGACTGCGGTTTCAAAACCATGCACCAGAATCCACTTCTTTCAACTCAGTAATACATTTTGGATGTGTACCTAGAGTTTAAAGCAGAAAAAACGGAACTTTTAGAATTTTTATTTTTTGACCAAAACGACAGCCCCGGGGGTTATAAACATGTTGATATGGTTGTGATTTTTTTCTGACTGCGGTTTCAAAACCATGCACCAGAATCCACTTCTTTCAACTCAGTAATACATTTTGGATGTGTACCTAGAGTTTAAAGCTGAAAAAACGGAAACTTTTAGAATTTTCATTTTTTGACCAAAACGACAGCCCCGGGGGTTATAAACATGTTGATATGGTTGTGATTTTTTTTCTGACTGCGGTTTCAAAACCATGCACCAGAATCCACTTCTTTCAACTCAGTAATACATTTTGGATGTGTACCTAGAGTTTAAAGCAGAAAAAACGGAACTTTTAGAATTTTCATTTTTTGACCAAAACGACAGCCCCGGGGGTTATAAACATGTTGATATGGATGTGATTTTTTTTCTGACTGCGGTTTCAAAACCATGCACCAGAATCCACTTCTTTCAACTCAGTAATACATTTTGGATGTGTACCTAGAGTTTAAAGCAGAAAAAACTGAACTTTTAGAATTTTCATTTTTTGACCAAAACGACAGCCCTGGGGGTTATTAACATGTTGATATGGTTGTGATTTTTTTTCTGACTGCGGTTTCAAAACCATGCACCAGTATCCGCTTCTTTCAACTCAGTAATACATTTTGGATGTGTACCTAGAGTTTAAAGCAGAAAAAACTGAACTTTTAGAATTTTCATTTTTTTACCAAAACGACAGCCCCGGGGGTTATTAACATGTTGATATGGATGTGATTTTTTTTCTGACTGCGGTTTCAAAACCATGCACCAGAATCCACTTCTTTCAACTCAGTAATACATTTTGGATGTGTACCTAGAGTTTAAAGCAGAAAAAACGGAACTTTTAGAATTTTCATTTTTTGACCAAAACGACAGCCCCGGGGGTTATAAACATGTTGATATGGTTGTGATTTTTTTTCTGACTGCGGTTTCAAAACCATGCACCAGAATCCACTTCTTTCAACTCAGTAATACATTTTGGATGTGTACCTAGAGTTTAAAGCAGAAAAAACGGAACTTTTAGAATTTTCATTTTTTGACCAAAACGACAGCCCCGGGGGTTATTAACATGTTGATATGGTTGTGATTTTTTTTCTGACTGCGGTTTCAAAACCATGCACCAGAATCCACTTCTTTCAACTCAGTAATACATTTTGGATGTGTACCTAGAGTTTAAAGCAGAAAAAACTGAACTTTTAGAATTTTCATTTTTTGACCAAAACGACAGCCCCGGGGGTTATAAACATGTTGATATGGATGTGATTTTTTTTCTGACTGCGATTTCAAAACCATGCACCAGAATCCACTTCTTTCAACTCAGTAATACATTTTGGATATGTACCTAGAGTTTAAAGCAGAAAAAACGGAACTTTTAGAATTTTCATTTTTTGACCAAAACGACAGCCCCGGTTATAAACATGTTGATATGGTTGTGATTTTTTTTCTGACTGCGGTTTCAAAACCATGCACCAGTATCCGCTTCTTTCAACTCAGTAATACATTTTGGATGTGTACCTAGAGTTTAAAGCAGAAAAAACTGAACTTTTAGAATTTTCATTTTTTTACCAAAACGACAGCCCCGGGGGTTATTAACATGTTGAAATGGTTGTGATTTTTTTTCTGACTGCGGTTTCAAAACCATGCACCAGAATCCACTTCTTTCAACTCAGTAATACATTTTGGATGTGTACCTAGAGTTTAAAGCAGAAAAAACGGAACTTTTAGAATTTTCATTTTTTGACCAAAACGACAGCCCCGGGGGTTATAAACATGTTGATATGGTTGTGATTTTTTTTCTGACTGCGGTTTCAAAACCATGCACCAGAATCCACTTCTTTCAACTCAGTAATACATTTTGGATGTGTACCTAGAGTTTAAAGCAGAAAAAACGGAACTTTTAGAATTTTCATTTTTTGACCAAAACGACAGCCCCGGGGGTTATAAACATGTTGATATGGTTGTGATTTTTTTTCTGACTGCGGTTTCAAAACCATGCACCAGAATCCACTTCTTTCAACTCAGTAATACATTTTGGATGTGTACCTAGAGTTTAAAGCAGAAAAAACGGAACTTTTAGAATTTTCATTTTTTGACCAAAACGACAGCCCCGGGGGTTATTAACATGTTGATATGGTTGTGATTTTTTTTCTGACTGCGGTTTCAAAACCATGCACCAGAATCCACTTCTTTCAACTCAGTAATACATTTTGGATGTGTACCTAGAGTTTAAAGCAGAAAAAACGGAACTTTTAGAATTTTTATTTTTTGACCAAAACGACAGCCCCGGGGGTTATAAACATGTTGATATGGTTGTGATTTTTTTCTGACTGCGGTTTCAAAACCATGCACCAGAATCCACTTCTTTCAACTCAGTAATACATTTTGGATGTGTACCTAGAGTTTAAAGCTGAAAAAACGGAAACTTTTAGAATTTTCATTTTTTGACCAAAACGACAGCCCCGGGGGTTATAAACATGTTGATATGGTTGTGATTTTTTTTCTGACTGCGGTTTCAAAACCATGCACCAGAATCCACTTCTTTCAACTCAGTAATACATTTTGGATGTGTACCTAGAGTTTAAAGCAGAAAAAACGGAACTTTTAGAATTTTCATTTTTTGACCAAAACGACAGCCCCGGGGGTTATAAACATGTTGATATGGATGTGATTTTTTTTCTGACTGCGGTTTCAAAACCATGCACCAGAATCCACTTCTTTCAACTCAGTAATACATTTTGGATGTGTACCTAGAGTTTAAAGCAGAAAAAACTGAACTTTTAGAATTTTCATTTTTTGACCAAAACGACAGCCCTGGGGGTTATTAACATGTTGATATGGTTGTGATTTTTTTTCTGACTGCGGTTTCAAAACCATGCACCAGTATCCGCTTCTTTCAACTCAGTAATACATTTTGGATGTGTACCTAGAGTTTAAAGCAGAAAAAACTGAACTTTTAGAATTTTCATTTTTTTACCAAAACGACAGCCCCGGGGGTTATTAACATGTTGATATGGTTGTGATTTTTTTTCTGACTGCGGTTTCAAAACCATGCACCAGAATCCACTTCTTTCAACTCAGTAATACATTTTGGATGTGTACCTAGAGTTTAAAGCAGAAAAAACGGAACTTTTAGAATTTTCATTTTTTGACCAAAACGACAGCCCCGGGGGTTATAAACATGTTGATATGGTTGTGATTTTTTTTCTGACTGCGGTTTCAAAACCATGCACCAGAATCCACTTCTTTCAACTCAGTAATACATTTTGGATGTGTACCTAGAGTTTAAAGCAGAAAAAACGGAACTTTTAGAATTTTTATTTTTTGACCAAAACGACAGCCCCGGGGGTTATAAACATGTTGATATGGTTGTGATTTTTTTTCTGACTGCGGTTTCAAAACCATGCACCAGAATCCACTTCTTTCAACTCAGTAATACATTTTGGATGTGTACCTAGAGTTTAAAGCAGAAAAAACGGAACTTTTAGAATTTTCATTTTTTGACCAAAACGACAGCCCCGGGGGTTATAAACATGTTGATATGGTTGTGATTTTTTTTCTGACTGCGGTTTCAAAACCATGCACCAGAATCCACTTCTTTCAACTCAGTAATACATTTTGGATGTGTACCTAGAGTTTAAAGCAGAAAAACATGAACTTTTAGAATTTTCATTTTTTGACCAAAACGACAGCCCCGGGGGTTATAAACATGTTGATATGGATGTGATTTTTTTTCTGACTGCGGTTTCAAAACCATGCACCAGAATCCACTTCTTTCAACTCAGTAATACATTTTGGATGTGTACCTAGAGTTTAAAGCAGAAAAAACGGAACTTTTAGAATTTTCATTTTTTGACCAAAACGACAGCCCCGGGGGTTATAAACATGTTGATATGGTTGTGATTTTTTTTCTGACTGCGGTTTCAAAACCATGCACCAGAATCCACTTCTTTCAACTCAGTAATACATTTTGGATGTGTACCTAGAGTTTAAAGCAGAAAAAACGGAACTTTTAGAATTTTCATTTTTTGACCAAAACGACAGCCCCGGGGGTTATTAACATGTTGATATGGTTGTGATTTTTTTTCTGACTGCGGTTTCAAAACCATGCACCAGAATCCACTTCTTTCAACTCAGTAATACATTTTGGATGTGTACCTAGAGTTTAAAGCAGAAAAAACGGAACTTTTAGAATTTTCATTTTTTGACCAAAACGACAGCCCCGGGGGTTATTAACATGTTGATATGGTTGTGATTTTTTTTCTGACTGCGGTTTCAAAACCATGCACCAGAATCCACTTCTTTCAACTCAGTAATACATTTTGGATGTGTACCTAGAGTTTAAAGCAGAAAAAACGGAACTTTTAGAATTTTTATTTTTTGACCAAAACGACAGCCCCGGGGGTTATAAACATGTTGATATGGTTGTGATTTTTTTCTGACTGCGGTTTCAAAACCATGCACCAGAATCCACTTCTTTCAACTCAGTAATACATTTTGGATGTGTACCTAGAGTTTAAAGCTGAAAAAACGGAAACTTTTAGAATTTTCATTTTTTGACCAAAATGACAGCCCCGGGGGTTATAAACATGTTGATATGGTTGTGATTTTTTTTCTGACTGCGGTTTCAAAACCATGCACCAGAATCCACTTCTTTCAACTCAGTAATACATTTTGGATGTGTACCTAGAGTTTAAAGCAGAAAAAACTGAACTTTTAGAATTTTCATTTTTTGACCAAAACGACAGCCCCGGGGGTTATAAACATGTTGATATGGATGTGATTTTTTTTCTGACTGCGATTTCAAAACCATGCACCAGAATCCACTTCTTTCAACTCAGTAATACATTTTGGATATGTACCTAGAGTTTAAAGCAGAAAAAACGGAACTTTTAGAATTTTCATTTTTTGACCAAAACGACAGCCCCGGTTATAAACATGTTGATATGGTTGTGATTTTTTTTCTGACTGCGGTTTCAAAACCATGCACCAGTATCCGCTTCTTTCAACTCAGTAATACATTTTGGATGTGTACCTAGAGTTTAAAGCAGAAAAAACTGAACTTTTAGAATTTTCATTTTTTTACCAAAACGACAGCCCCGGGGGTTATTAACATGTTGATATGGTTGTGATTTTTTTTCTGACTGCGGTTTCAAAACCATGCACCAGAATCCACTTCTTTCAACTCAGTAATACATTTTGGATGTGTACCTAGAGTTTAAAGCAGAAAAAACGGAACTTTTAGAATTTTCATTTTTTGACCAAAACGACAGCCCCGGGGGTTATAAACATGTTGATATGGTTGTGATTTTTTTTCTGACTGCGGTTTCAAAACCATGCACCAGAATCCACTTCTTTCAACTCAGTAATACATTTTGGATGTGTACCTAGAGTTTAAAGCAGAAAAAACGGAACTTTTAGAATTTTTATTTTTTGACCAAAACGACAGCCCCGGGGATTATAAACATGTTGATATGGTTGTGATTTTTTTTCTGACTGCGGTTTCAAAACCATGCACCAGAATCCACTTCTTTCAACTCAGTAATACATTTTGGATGTGTACCTAGAGTTTAAAGCAGAAAAACATGAACTTTTAGAATTTTCATTTTTTGACCAAAACGACAGCCCCGGGGGTTATAAACATGTTGATATGGATGTGATTTTTTTTCTGACTGCGGTTTCAAAACCATGCACCAGAATCCACTTCTTTCAACTCAGTAATACATTTTGGATGTGTACCTAGAGTTTAAAGCAGAAAAAACGGAACTTTTAGAATTTTCATTTTTTGACCAAAACGACAGCCCCGGGGGTTATAAACATGTTGATATGGTTGTGATTTTTTTTCTGACTGCGGTTTCAAAACCATGCACCAGAATCCACTTCTTTCAACTCAGTAATACATTTTGGATGTGTACCTAGAGTTTAAAGCAGAAAAAACGGAACTTTTAGAATTTTCATTTTTTGACCAAAACGACAGCCCCGGGGGTTATTAACATGTTGATATGGTTGTGATTTTTTTTCTGACTGCGGTTTCAAAACCATGCACCAGAATCCACTTCTTTCAACTCAGTAATACATTTTGGATGTGTACCTAGAGTTTAAAGCAGAAAAAACGGAACTTTTAGAATTTTTATTTTTTGACCAAAACGACAGCCCCGGGGGTTATAAACATGTTGATATGGTTGTGATTTTTTTCTGACTGCGGTTTCAAAACCATGCACCAGAATCCACTTCTTTCAACTCAGTAATACATTTTGGATGTGTACCTAGAGTTTAAAGCTGAAAAAACGGAAACTTTTAGAATTTTCATTTTTTGACCAAAACGACAGCCCCGGGGGTTATAAACATGTTGATATGGTTGTGATTTTTTTTCTGACTGCGGTTTCAAAACCATGCACCAAAATCCACTTCTTTCAACTCAGTAATACATTTTGGATGTGTACCTAGAGTTTAAAGCAGAAAAAACGGAACTTTTAGAATTTTCATTTTTTGACCAAAACGACAGCCCCGGGGGTTATAAACATGTTGATATGGATGTGATTTTTTTTCTGACTGCGGTTTCAAAACCATGCACCAGAATCCACTTCTTTCAACTCAGTAATACATTTTGGATGTGTACCTAGAGTTTAAAGCAGAAAAAACTGAACTTTTAGAATTTTCATTTTTTGACTAAAACGACAGCCCTGGGGGTTATTAACATGTTGATATGGTTGTGATTTTTTTTCTGACTTTGGTTTCAAAACCATGCACCAGAATCCACTTCTTTCAACTCAGTAATACATTTTGGATGTGTACCTAGAGTTTAAAGCAGAAAAAACGGAACTTTTAGAATTTTCATTTTTTGACCAAAACGACAGCCCCGGGGGTTATTAACATGTTGATATGGTTGTGATTTTTTTTCTGACTGCGGTTTCAAAACCATGCACCAGAATCCACTTCTTTCAACTCAGTAATACCTTTTGGTTGTGTACCTAGAGTTTAAAGCAGAAAAAACTGAACTTTTAGAATTTTCATTTTTTGACCAAAACGACAGCCCCGGGGGTTATTAACATGTTGATATGGTTGTGATTTTTTTTCTGACTGCGGTTTCAAAACCATGCACCAGAATCCACTTCTTTCAACTCAGTAATACATTTTGGATGTGTACCTAGAGTTTAAAGCAGAAAAAACGGAACTTTTAGAATTTTTATTTTTTGACCAAAACGACAGCCCCGGGGGTTATAAACATGTTGATATGGTTGTGATTTTTTTTCTGACTGCGGTTTCAAAACCATGCACCAGAATCCACTTCTTTCAACTCAGTAATACATTTTGGATGTGTACCTAGAGTTTAAAGCAGAAAAAACTGAACTTTTAGAATTTTCATTTTTTGACCAAAACGACAGCCCCGGGGGTTATAAACATGTTGATATGGATGTGATTTTTTTTCTGACTGCGATTTCAAAACCATGCACCAGAATCCACTTCTTTCAACTCAGTAATACATTTTGGATATGTACCTAGAGTTTAAAGCAGAAAAAACGGAACTTTTAGAATTTTAATTTTTTGACCAAAACGACAGCCCCGGTTATAAACATGTTGATATGGTTGTGATTTTTTTTCTGACTGCGGTTTCAAAACCATGCACCAGTATCCGCTTCTTTCAACTCAGTAATACATTTTGGATGCGTACCTAGAGTTTAAAGCAGAAAAAACTGAACTTTTAGAATTTTCATTTTTTTACCAAAACGACAGCCCCGGGGGTTATTAACATGTTGATATGGTTGTGATTTTTTTTTCTGACTGCGGTTTCAAAACCATGCACCAGAATCCACTTCTTTCAACTCAGTAATACATTTTGGATGTGTA
The DNA here is from genome assembly GCF_055691185.1 of Crinia signifera. NCBI lineage: Eukaryota > Metazoa > Chordata > Amphibia > Anura > Myobatrachidae > Crinia > Crinia signifera. The sequence continues at coordinate 57,260 of NW_028142153.1, forward strand.
CCTAGAGTTTAAAGCAGAAAAAACGGAACTTTTAGAATTTTCATTGTTTGACCAAAACGACAGCCCCGGGGGTTATAAACATGTTGATATGGTTGTGATTTTTTTTCTGACTGCGGTTTCAAAACCATGCACCAGAATCCACTTCTTTCAACTCAGTAATACATTTTGGATGTGTACCTAGAGTTTAAAGCAGAAAAAACAGAACTTTTAGAATTTTAATTTTTTGACCAAAACGACAGCCCCGGGGGTTATTAACATGTTGATATGGTTGTGATTTTTTTTCTGACTGCGGTTTCAAAACCATGCACCAGAATCCACTTCTTTCAACTCAGTAATACATTTTGGATGTGTACCTAGAGTTTAAAGCAGAAAAAACGGAACTTTTAGAATTTTCATTTTTTGACCAAAACGACAGCCCCGGGGGTTATAAACATGTTGATATGGTTGTGATTTTTTTTCTGACTGCGGTTTCAAAACCATGCACCAGAATCCACTTCTTTCAACTCAGTAATACATTTTGGATGTGTACCTAGAGTTTAAAGCAGAAAAAACTGAACTTTTAGAATTTTCATTTTTTGACCAAAACGACAGCCCCGGGGGTTATTAACATGTTGATATGGTTGTGATTTTTTTTCTGACTGCGGTTTCAAAACCATGCACCAGAATCCACTTCTTTCAACTCTGTAATACATTTTGGATGTGTACCTAGAGTTTAAAGCAGAAAAAACTGAACTTTTAGAATTTTCATTTTTTGACCAAAACGACAGCCCCGGGGGTTATAAACATGTTGATATGGATGTGATTTTTTTTCTGACTGCGATTTCAAAACCATGCACCAGAATCCACTTCTTTCAACTCAGTAATACATTTTGGATATGTACCTAGAGTTTAAAGCAGAAAAAACGGAACTTTTAGAATTTTCATTTTTTGACCAAAACGACAGCCCCGGTTATAAACATGTTGATATGGTTGTGATTTTTTTTCTGACTGCGGTTTCAAAACCATGCACCAGTATCCGCTTCTTTCAACTCAGTAATACATTTTGGATGTGTACCTAGAGTTTAAAGCAGAAAAAACTGAACTTTTAGAATTTTCATTTTTTTACCAAAACGACAGCCCCGGGGGTTATTAACATGTTGAAATGGTTGTGATTTTTTTTCTGACTGCGGTTTCAAAACCATGCACCAGAATCCACTTCTTTCAACTCAGTAATACATTTTGGATGTGTACCTAGAGTTTAAAGCAGAAAAAACGGAACTTTTAGAATTTTCATTTTTTGACCAAAACGACAGCCCCGGGGGTTATAAACATGTTGATATGGTTGTGATTTTTTTTCTGACTGCGGTTTCAAAACCATGCACCAGAATCCACTTCTTTCAACTCAGTAATACATTTTGGATGTGTACCTAGAGTTTAAAGCAGAAAAAACTGAACTTTTAGAATTTGAATTTTTTGACCAAAACGACAGCCCCGGGGGTTATAAACATGTTGATATGGTTGTGATTTTTTTTCTGACTGCGGTTTCAAAACCATGCACCAGAATCCACTTCTTTCAACTCAGTAATACATTTTGGATGTGTACCTAGAGTTTCAAGCAGAAAAAACGGAACTTTTAGAATTTTCATTTTTTGACCAAAACGACAGCCCCGGGGGTTATTAACATGTTGATATGGTTGTGATTTTTTTTCTGACTGCGGTTTCAAAACCATGCACCAGAATCCACTTCTTTCAACTCAGTAATACATTTTGGATGTGTACCTAGAGTTTAAAGCAGAAAAAACGGAACTTTTAGAATTTTTATTTTTTGACCAAAACGACAGCCCCGGGGGTTATAAACATGTTGATATGGTTGTGATTTTTTTCTGACTGCGGTTTCAAAACCATGCACCAGAATCCACTTCTTTCAACTCAGTAATACATTTTGGATGTGTACCTAGAGTTTAAAGCTGAAAAAACGGAAACTTTTAGAATTTTCATTTTTTGACCAAAACGACAGCCCCGGGGGTTATAAACATGTTGATATGGTTGTGATTTTTTTTCTGACTGCGGTTTCAAAACCATGCACCAGAATCCACTTCTTTCAACTCAGTAATACATTTTGGATGTGTACCTAGAGTTTAAAGCAGAAAAAACGGAACTTTTAGAATTTTCATTTTTTGACCAAAACGACAGCCCCGGGGGTTATAAACATGTTGATATGGATGTGATTTTTTTTCTGACTGCGGTTTCAAAACCATGCACCAGAATCCACTTCTTTCAACTCAGTAATACATTTTGGATGTGTACCTAGAGTTTAAAGCAGAAAAAACTGAACTTTTAGAATTTTCATTTTTTGACCAAAACGACAGCCCTGGGGGTTATTAACATGTTGATATGGTTGTGATTTTTTTTCTGACTTTGGTTTCAAAACCATGCACCAGAATCCACTTCTTTCAACTCAGTAATACATTTTGGATGTGTACCTAGAGTTTAAAGCAGAAAAAACGGAACTTTTAGAATTTTCATTTTTTGACCAAAACGACAGCCCCGGGGGTTATAAACATGTTGATATGGTTGTGATTTTTTTTCTGACTGTGGTTTCAAAACCATGCACCAGAATCCACTTCTTTCAACTCAGTAATACATTTTGGATGTGTACGGAACTTTTAGAATTTTCATTTTTTGATCAAAACGACAGCCCCGGGGGTTATAAACATGTTGATATGGTTGTGATTTTTTTCTGACTGCGGTTTCAAAACCATGCACCAGAATCCACTTCTTTCAACTCAGTAATACCTTTTGGTTGTGTACCTAGAGTTTAAAGCAGAAAAAACGGAACTTTTAGAATTTTCATTTTTTGACCAAAACGACAGCCCCGGGGGTTATAAACATGTTGATATGGTTGTGATTTTTTTTCTGACTGCGGTTTCAAAACCATGCACCAGAATCCACTTCTTTCAACTCAGTAATACATTTTGGATGTGTACCTAGAGTTTAAAGCAGAAAAAACTGAACTTTTAGAATTTTAATTTTTTGACCAAAACGACAGCCCCGGGGGTTATAAACATGTTGATATGGTTGTGATTTTTTTTCTGACTGCGGTTTCAAAACCATGCACCAGAATCCACTTCTTTCAACTCAGTAATACATTTTGGATGTGTACCTAGAGTTTCAAGCAGAAAAAACGGAACTTTTAGAATTTTCATTTTTTGACCAAAACGACAGCCCCGGGGGTTATTAACATGTTGATATGGTTGTGATTTTTTTTCTGACTGCGGTTTCAAAACCATGCACCAGAATCCACTTCTTTCAACTCAGTAATACATTTTGGATGTGTACCTAGAGTTTAAAGCAGAAAAAACGGAACTTTTAGAATTTTTATTTTTTGACCAAAACGACAGCCCCGGGGGTTATAAACATGTTGATATGGTTGTGATTTTTTTCTGACTGCGGTTTCAAAACCATGCACCAGAATCCACTTCTTTCAACTCAGTAATACATTTTGGATGTGTACCTAGAGTTTAAAGCTGAAAAAACGGAAACTTTTAGAATTTTCATTTTTTGACCAAAACGACAGCCCCGGGGGTTATAAACATGTTGATATGGTTGTGATTTTTTTTCTGACTGCGGTTTCAAAACCATGCACCAGAATCCACTTCTTTCAACTCAGTAATACATTTTGGATGTGTACCTAGAGTTTAAAGCAGAAAAAACGGAACTTTTAGAATTTTCATTTTTTGACCAAAACGACAGCCCCGGGGGTTATAAACATGTTGATATGGATGTGATTTTTTTTCTGACTGCGGTTTCAAAACCATGCACCAGAATCCACTTCTTTCAACTCAGTAATACATTTTGGATGTGTACCTAGAGTTTAAAGCAGAAAAAACTGAACTTTTAGAATTTTCATTTTTTGACCAAAACGACAGCCCTGGGGGTTATTAACATGTTGATATGGTTGTGATTTTTTTTCTGACTTTGGTTTCAAAACCATGCACCAGAATCCACTTCTTTCAACTCAGTAATACATTTTGGATGTGTACCTAGAGTTTAAAGCAGAAAAAACGGAACTTTTAGAATTTTCATTTTTTGACCAAAACGACAGCCCCGGGGGTTATAAACATGTTGATATGGTTGTGATTTTTTTTCTGACTGTGGTTTCAAAACCATGCACCAGAATCCACTTCTTTCAACTCAGTAATACATTTTGGATGTGTACGGAACTTTTAGAATTTTCATTTTTTGATCAAAACGACAGCCCCGGGGGTTATAAACATGTTGATATGGTTGTGATTTTTTTCTGACTGCGGTTTCAAAACCATGCACCAGAATCCACTTCTTTCAACTCAGTAATACCTTTTGGTTGTGTACCTAGAGTTTAAAGCAGAAAAAACTGAACTTTTAGAATTTTCATTTTTTTACCAAAACGACAGCCCCGGGGGTTATTAACATGTTGATATGGTTGTGATTTTTTTTCTGACTGCGGTTTCAAAACCATGCACCAGAATCCACTTCTTTCAACTCAGTAATACATTTTGGATGTGTACCTAGAGTTTAAAGCAGAAAAAACGGAACTTTTAGAATTTTCATTTTTTGACCAAAACGACAGCCCCGGGGGTTATAAAAATCTTGATAAGGTTGTGATTTTTTTTCTGACTGCGGTTTCAAAACCATGCACCAGAATCCACTTCTTTCAACTCAGTAATACATTTTGGATGTGTACCTAGAGTTTAAAGCAGAAAAAACGGAACTTTTAGAATTTTCATTTTTTGACCAAAACGACAGCCCCGGGGGTTATTAACATGTTGATATGGTTGTGATTTTTTTTCTGACTGCGGTTTCAAAACCATGCACCAGAATCCACTTCTTTCAACTCAGTAATACATTTTGGATGTGTACCTAGAGTTTAAATCAGAAAAAACTGAACTTTTAGAATTTTTATTTTTTGACCAAAACGACAGCCCCGGGGGTTATAAACATGTTGATATGGTTGTGATTTTTTTTCTGACTGTGGTTTCAAAACCATGCACCAGAATCCACTTCTTTCAACTCAGTAATACATTTTGCATGTGTACGGAACTTTTAGAATTTTCATTTTTTGATCAAAACGACAGCCCCGGGGGTTATAAACATGTTGATATGGTTGTGATTTTTTTCTGACTGCGGTTTCAAAACCATGCACCAGAATCCACTTCTTTCAACTCAGTAATACCTTTTGGTTGTGTACCTAGAGTTTAAAGCAGAAAAAACTGAACTTTTAGAATTTTCATTTTTTGACCAAAACGACAGCCCCGGGGGTTATTAACATGTTGATATGGTTGTGATTTTTTTTCTGACTGCGGTTTCAAAACCATGCACCAGAATCCACTTCTTTCAACTCAGTAATACATTTTGGATGTGTACCTAGAGTTTAAAGCAGAAAAAACGGAACTTTTAGAATTTTCATTTTTTGACCAAAACGACAGCCCCGGGGGTTATAAAAATCTTGATAAGGTTGTGATTTTTTTTCTGACTGCGGTTTCAAAACCATGCACCAGAATCCACTTCTTTCAACTCAGTAATACATTTTGGATGTGTACCTAGAGTTTAAAGCAGAAAAAACGGAACTTTTAGAATTTTAATTTTTTGACCAAAACGACAGCCCCGGGGGTTATAAACATGTTTATATGGATGTGATTTTTTTTCTGACTGCGGTTTCAAAACCATGCACCAGAATCCACTTCTTTCAATTCAGTAATACATTTTGGATGTGTACCTAGAGTTTAAAGCAGAAAAAACTGAACTTTTAGAATTTTCATTTTTTGACCAAAACGACAGCCCCGGGGGTTATAAACATGTTGATATGGTTGTGATTTTTTTTCTGACTGCGGTTTCAAAACCATGCACCAGAATCCACTTCTTTCAACTCAGTAATACATTTTGGATGTGTACCTAGAGTTTAAAGCAGAAAAAACGGAACTTTTAGAATTTTCATTTTTTGACCAAAACGACAGCCCCGGGGGTTATAAACATGTTGATATGGTTGTGATTTTTTTTCTGACTGCGGTTTCAAAACCATGCACCAGAATCCACTTCTTTCAACTCAGTAATACATTTTGGATGTGTACCTAGAGTTTAAAACAGAAAAAACGGAACTTTTAGAATTTTCATTTTTTGACCAAAACAACAGCCCCGGGGGTTATAAACATGTTGATATGGATGTGATTTTTTTTCTGACTGCGGTTTCAAAACCATGCACCAGAATCCACTTCTTTCAACTCAGTAATACATTTTGGATGTGTACCTAGAGTTTAAAGCAGAAAAAACGGAACTTTTAGAATTTTCATTTTTTGACCAAAACGACAGCCCCGGGGGTTATTAACATGTTGATATGGTTGTGATTTTTTTTTGACTGCGGTTTCAAAACCATGCACCAGAATCCACTTCTTTCAACTCAGTAATACATTTTGGATGTGTACCTAAAGTTTAAATCAGAAAAAACGGAACTTTTAGAATTTTCATTTTTTGACCAAAACGACAGCCCCGGGGGTTATAAACATGTTGATATGGTTGTGATTTTTTTTCTGACTGCGGTTTCAAAACCATGCACCAGAATCCACTTCTTTCAACTCAGTAATACATTTTGGATGTGTACCTAGAGTTTAAAGCAGAAAAAATGGAACTTTTAGAATTTTCATTTTTTGACCAAATCGACAGCCCCGGGGGTTATTAACATGTTGATATGGTTGTGATTTTTTTTCTGACTGCGGTTTCAAAACCATGCACCAGAATCCACTTCTTTCAACTCAGTAATACATTTTGGATGTGTACCTAGAGTTTAAAGCAGAAAAAACGGAACTTTTAGAATTTTCATTTTTTGACCAAAACGACAGCCCCGGGGGTTATTAACATGTTGATATGGTTGTGATTTTTTTTCTGACTGCGGTTTCAAAACCATGCACCAGAATCCACTTCTTTCAACTCAGTAATACATTTTGGATGTGTACCTAGAGTTTAAATCAGAAAAAACTGAACTTTTAGAATTTTTATTTTTTGACCAAAACGACAGCCCCGGGGGTTATAAACATGTTGATATGGTTGTGATTTTTTTTCTGACTGTGGTTTCAAAACCATGCACCAGAATCCACTTCTTTCAACTCAGTAATACATTTTGCATGTGTACGGAACTTTTAGAATTTTCATTTTTTGATCAAAACGACAGCCCCGGGGGGGTTATAAACATGTTGATATGGTTGTGATTTTTTTCTGACTGCGGTTTCAAAACCATGCACCAGAATCCACTTCTTTCAACTCAGTAATACCTTTTGGTTGTGTACCTAGAGTTTAAAGCAGAAAAAACTGAACTTTTAGAATTTTCATTTTTTGACCAAAACGACAGCCCCGGGGGTTATTAACATGTTGATATGGTTGTGATTTTTTTTCTGACTGCGGTTTCAAAACCATGCACCAGAATCCACTTCTTTCAACTCAGTAATACATTTTGGATGTGTACCTAGAGTTTAAAGCAGAAAAAAACGGAACTTTTAGAATTTTCATTTTTTGACCAAAACGACAGCCCCGGGGGTTATAAAAATCTTGATAAGGTTGTGATTTTTTTTCTGACTGCGGTTTCAAAACCATGCACCAGAATCCACTTCTTTCAACTCAGTAATACATTTTGGATGTGTACCTAGAGTTTAAAGCAGAAAAAACGGAACTTTTAGAATTTTAATTTTTTGACCAAAACGACAGCCCCGGGGGTTATAAACATGTTTATATGGATGTGATTTTTTTTCTGACTGCGGTTTCAAAACCATGCACCAGAATCCACTTCTTTCAACTCAGTAATACATTTTGGATGTGTACCTAGAGTTTAAAGCAGAAAAAACTGAACTTTTAGAATTTTCATTTTTTGACCAAAACGACAGCCCCGGGGGTTATAAACATGTTGATATGGTTGTGATTTTTTTTCTGACTGCGGTTTCAAAACCATGCACCAGAATCCACTTCTTTCAACTCAGTAATACATTTTGGATGTGTACCTAGAGTTTAAAGCAGAAAAAACGGAACTTTTAGAATTTTCATTTTTTTACCAAAACGACAGCCCCGGGGGTTATAAACATGTTGATATGGTTGTGATTTTTTTTCTGACTGCGGTTTCAAAACCATGCACCAGAATCCACTTCTTTCAACTCAGTAATACATTTTGGATGTGTACCTAGAGTTTAAAACAGAAAAAACGGAACTTTTAGAATTTTCATTTTTTGACCAAAACAACAGCCCCGGGGGTTATAAACATGTTGATATGGATGTGATTTTTTTTCTGACTGCGGTTTCAAAACCATGCACCAGAATCCACTTCTTTCAACTCAGTAATACATTTTGGATGTGTACCTAGAGTTTAAAGCAGAAAAAACAGAACTTTTAGAATTTTCATTTTTTGACCAAAACGACAGCCCCGGGGGTTATTAACATGTTGATATGGTTGTGATTTTTTTTTGACTGCGGTTTCAAAACCATGCACCAGAATCCACTTCTTTCAACTCAGTAATACATTTTGGATGTGTACCTAAAGTTTAAATCAGAAAAAACGGAACTTTTAGAATTTTCATTTTTTGACCAAAACGACAGCCCCGGGGGTTATAAACATGTTGATATGGTTGTGATTTTTTTTCTGACTGCGGTTTCAAAACCATGCACCAGAATCCACTTCTTTCAACTCAGTAATACATTTTGGATGTGTACCTAGAGTTTAAAGCAGAAAAAATGGAACTTTTAGAATTTTCATTTTTTGACCAAATCGACAGCCCCGGGGGTTATTAACATGTTGATATGGTTGTGATTTTTTTTCTGACTGCGGTTTCAAAACCATGCACCAGAATCCACTTCTTTCAACTCAGTAATACATTTTGGATGTGTACCTAGAGTTTAAAGCAGAAAAAACGGAACTTTTAGAATTTTCATTTTTTGACCAAAACGACAGCCCCGGGGGTTATAAACATGGGTACTTATGTAGTAACTGGGCTGCCGATTTTGAAATCGGGTCCATCGCATCGCATCGCACCCGACCATATCGCATGCGATGCGATGCGATGCGATGGACCCGATTTTTCCATAGGATTCAATGTTAAAATGGACTCTGTCCATTTTAACATAGAATTCAATGGGAAAAGGGGTCCTTTTCATACCCCTACTATCCAAGTGGGCATGGAGTTGGATATAAACTTGTGGCGAGCGTAGCGAGCCACCGAGCCCGAAGCGTGGCGAGCGTAGCGAGCCCCGCGAGGGGACACAGAATACCGTCCCCTCGCGGGGCTCGCTTCGCTCGCCACGCTTCGGGCTCGGTGGCTCGCTACGCTCGCCACAGGTTTATATCCAACTCCATGCCCACTTGGATAGTAGGGGTATGAAAAGGACCCCTTTTTCCCATTGAATTCCATGTTAAAATGGACTCAGTCCATTTTAACATTGAATCCTATGGAAAAATCGGGTCATCGCATCGCATCGCATCGCATGGTCGTATGCGATGCGATGCGATATCGCATCGCATCGCATCTGATTGTATGCCTTAACTTAAGGCATACAATCAAAAAATCGGCAGCCCAGATACTACATAAGTACCTAAACATGTTGATATGGTTGTGATTTTTTTCTGACTGCGGTTTCAAAACCATGCACCAGAATCCACTTCTTTCAACTCAGTAATACATTTTGGATGTGTACCTAGAGTTTAAAGCAGAAAAAACGGAACTTTTAGAATTTTCATTTTTTGACCAAAACGACAGCCCCGGGGGTTATAAACATGTTGATATGGATGTGATTTTTTTTCTGACTGCGGTTTCAAAACCATGCACCAGAATCCACTTCTTTCAACTCAGTAATACATTTTGGATGTGTACCTAGAGTTTAAAGCAGAAAAAACGGAACTTTTAGAATTTTCATTTTTTTACCAAAACGACAGCCCCGGGGGTTATAAACATGTTGATATGGTTGTGATTTTTTTTCTGACTGCGGTTTCAAAACCATGCACCAGAATCCACTTCTTTCAACTCAGTAATACATTTTGGATGTGTACCTAGAGTTTAAAGCAGAAAAAACGGAACTTTTAGAATTTTTATTTTTTGACCAAAACGACAGCCCCGGGGGTTATAAACATGTTGATATGGTTGTGATTTTTTTCTGACTGCGGTTTCAAAACCATGCACCAGAATCCACTTCTTTCAACTCAGTAATACATTTTGGATGTGTACCTAGAGTTTAAAGCAGAAAAAACGGAACTTTTAGAATTTTCATTTTTTGACCAAAACGACAGCCCCGGGGGTTATAAACATGTTGATATGGTTGTGATTTTTTTTCTGACTGCGGTTTCAAAACCATGCACCAGAATCCACTTCTTTCAACTCAGTAATACATTTTGGATGTGTACCTAGAGTTTAAAGCAGAAAAAACGGAACTTTTAGAATTTTCATTTTTTGACCAAAACGACAGCCCCGGGGGTTATAAACATGTTGATATGGTTGTGATTTTTTTTCTGACTGCGGTTTCAAAACCATGCACCAGAATCCACTTCTTTCTACTCAGTAATACATTTTGGATGTGTACCTAGAGTTTAAAGCAGAAAAAACGGAACTTTTAGAATTTTAATTTTTTGACCAAAACGACAGCCCCGGGGGTTATTAACATGTTGATATGGTTGTGATTTTTTTTCTGACTGCGGTTTCAAAACCATGCACCAGAATCCACTTCCTTCAACTCAGTAATACATTTTGGATGTGTACCTAGAGTTTAAAGCAGAAAAAACGGAACTTTTAGAATTTTCATTTTTTGACCAAAACGACAGCCCCGGGGGTTATTAACATGTTGATATGGTTGTGATTTTTTTTCTGACTGCGGTTTCAAAACCATGCACCAGAATCCACTTCTTTCAACTCAGTAATACCTTTTGGTTGTGTACCTAGAGTTTAAAGCAGAAAAAACTGAACTTTTAGAATTTTCATTTTTTGACCAAAACGACAGCCCCGGGGGTTATTAACATGTTGATATGGTTGTGATTTTTTTTCTGACTGCGGTTTCAAAACCATGCACCAGAATCCACTTCTTTCAACTCAGTAATACATTTTGGATGTGTACCTAGAGTTTAAAGCAGAAAAAACGGAACTTTTAGAATTTTCATTTTTTGACCAAAACGACAGCCCCGGGGGTTATTAACATGTTGATATGGTTGTGATTTTTTTTCTGACTGCGGTTTCAAAACCATGCACCAGAATCCACTTCTTTCAACTCAGTAATACATTTTGGATGTGTACCTAGAGTTTAAAGCAGAAAAAACGGAACTTTTAGAATTTTCATTTTTTGACCAAAACGACAGCCCCGGGGGTTATTAACATGTTGATATGGTTGTGATTTTTTTTCTGACTGTGGTTTCAAAACCATGCACCAGAATCCACTTCTTTCAACTCAGTAATACATTTTGGATGTGTACCTAGAGTTTAAAGCAGAAAAAACGGAACTTTTAGAATTTTCATTTTTTGACCAAAACGACAGCCCCGGGGGTTATAAACATGTTGATATGGTTGTGATTTTTTTTCTGACTGTGGTTTCAAAACCATGCACCAGAATCCACTTCTTTCAACTCAGTAATACATTTTGGATGTGTACGGAACTTTTAGAATTTTCATTTTTTGATCAAAACGACAGCCCCGGGGGTTATAAACATGTTGATATGGTTGTGATTTTTTTCTGACTGCGGTTTCAAAACCATGCACCAGAATCCACTTCTTTCAACTCAGTAATACCTTTTGGTTGTGTACCTAGAGTTTAAAGCAGAAAAAACTGAACTTTTAGAATTTTCATTTTTTTACCAAAACGACAGCCCCGGGGGTTATTAACATGTTGATATGGTTGTGATTTTTTTTCTGACTGCGGTTTCAAAACCATGCACCAGAATCCACTTCTTTCAACTCAGTAATACATTTTGGATGTGTACCTAGAGTTTAAAGCAGAAAAAACGGAACTTTTAGAATTTTCATTTTTTGACCAAAACGACAGCCCCGGGGGTTATAAAAATCTTGATAAGGTTGTGATTTTTTTTCTGACTGCGGTTTCAAAACCATGCACCAGAATCCACTTCTTTCAACTCAGTAATACATTTTGGATGTGTACCTAGAGTTTAAAGCAGAAAAAACGGAACTTTTAGAATTTTCATTTTTTGACCAAAACGACAGCCCCGGGGGTTATTAACATGTTGATATGGTTGTGATTTTTTTTCTGACTGCGGTTTCAAAACCATGCACCAGAATCCACTTCTTTCAACTCAGTAATACATTTTGGATGTGTACCTAGAGTTTAAATCAGAAAAAACGGAACTTTTAGAATTTTCATTTTTTGACCAAAACGACAGCCCCGGGGGTTATAAACATGTTGATATGGTTGTGATTTTTTTTCTGACTGTGGTTTCAAAACCATGCACCAGAATCCACTTCTTTCAACTCAGTAATACATTTTGCATGTGTACGGAACTTTTAGAATTTTCATTTTTTGATCAAAACGACAGCCCTGGGGGTTATAAACATGTTGATATGGTTGTGATTTTTTTCTGACTGCGGTTTCAAAACCATGCACCAGAATCCACTTCTTTCAACTCAGTAATACCTTTTGGTTGTGTACCTAGAGTTTAAAGCAGAAAAAACTGAACTTTTAGAATTTTCATTTTTTGACCAAAACGACAGCCCCGGGGGTTATTAACATGTTGATATGGTTGTGATTTTTTTTCTGACTGCGGTTTCAAAACCATGCACCAGAATCCACTTCTTTCAACTCAGTAATACATTTTGGATGTGTACCTAGAGTTTAAAGCAGAAAAAACGGAACTTTTAGAATTTTCATTTTTTGACCAAAACGACAGCCCCGGGGGTTATAAAAATCTTGATAAGGTTGTGATTTTTTTTCTGACTGCGGTTTCAAAACCATGCACCAGAATCCACTTCTTTCAACTCAGTAATACATTTTGGATGTGTACCTAGAGTTTAAAGCAGAAAAAACGGAACTTTTAGAATTTTAATTTTTTGACCAAAACGACAGCCCCGGGGGTTATAAACATGTTTATATGGATGTGATTTTTTTTCTGACTGCGGTTTCAAAACCATGCACCAGAATCCACTTCTTTCAACTCAGTAATACATTTTGGATGTGTACCTAGAGTTTAAATCAGAAAAAACTGAACTTTTCGAATTTTCAATTTTTGACCAAAACGACAGCCCCGGGGGTTATAAACATGTTGATATGGTTGTGATTTTTTTTCTGACTGTGGTTTCAAAACCATGCACCAGAATCCACTTCTTTCAACTCAGTAATACATTTTGGATGTGTACGGAACTTTTAGAATTTTCATTTTTTGATCAAAACGACAGCCCCGGGGGTTATAAACATGTTGATATGGTTGTGATTTTTTTCTGACTGATGTTTCAAAACCATGCACCAGAATCCACTTCTTTCAACTCAGTAATACCTTTTGGTTGTGTACCTAGAGTTTAAAGCAGAAAAAACTGAACTTTTAGAATTTTCATTTTTTTACCAAAACGACAGCCCCGGGGGTTATTAACATGTTGATATGGTTGTGATTTTTTTTCTGACTGCGGTTTCAAAACCATGCACCAGAATCCACTTCTTTCAACTCAGTAATACATTTTGGATGTGTACCTAGAGTTTAAAGCAGAAAAAACGGAACTTTTAGAATTTTCATTTTTTGACCAAAACGACAGCCCCGGGGGTTATAAAAATCTTGATAAGGTTGTGATTTTTTTTCTGACTGCGGTTTCAAAACCATGCACCAGAATCCACTTCTTTCAACTCAGTAATACATTTTGGATGTGTACCTAGAGTTTAAAGCAGAAAAAACGGAACTTTTAGAATTTTCATTTTTTGACCAAAACGACAGCCCCGGGGGTTATTAACATGTTGATATGGTTGTGATTTTTTTTCTGACTGCGGTTTCAAAACCATGCACCAGAATCCACTTCTTTCAACTCAGTAATACATTTTGGATGTGTACCTAGAGTTTAAATCAGAAAAAACTGAACTTTTAGAATTTTCATTTTTTGACCAAAACGACAGCCCCGGGGGTTATAAACATGTTGATATGGTTGTGATTTTTTTTCTGACTGTGGTTTCAAAACCATGCACCAGAATCCACTTCTTTCAACTCAGTAATACATTTTGCATGTGTACGGAACTTTTAGAATTTTCATTTTTTGATCAAAACGACAGCCCCGGGGGTTATAAACATGTTGATATGGTTGTGATTTTTTTCTGACTGCGGTTTCAAAACCATGCACCAGAATCCACTTCTTTCAACTCAGTAATACCTTTTGGTTGTGTACCTAGAGTTTAAAGCAGAAAAAACTGAACTTTTAGAATTTTCATTTTTTGACCAAAACGACAGCCCCGGGGGTTATTAACATGTTGATATGGTTGTGATTTTTTTTCTGACTGCGGTTTCAAAACCATGCACCAGAATCCACTTCTTTCAACTCAGTAATACATTTTGGATGTGTACCTAGAGTTTAAAGCAGAAAAAACGGAACTTTTAGAATTTTCATTTTTTGACCAAAACGACAGCCCCGGGGGTTATAAAAATCTTGATAAGGTTGTGATTTTTTTTCTGACTGCGGTTTCAAAACCATGCACCAGAATCCACTTCTTTCAACTCAGTAATACATTTTGGATGTGTACCTAGAGTTTAAAGCAGAAAAAACGGAACTTTTAGAATTTTAATTTTTTGACCAAAACGACAGCCCCGGGGGTTATAAACATGTTTATATGGATGTGATTTTTTTTCTGACTGCGGTTTCAAAACCATGCACCAGAATCCACTTCTTTCAACTCAGTAATACATTTTGGATGTGTACCTAGAGTTTAAAGCAGAAAAAACGGAACTTTTAGAATTTTCATTTTTTGACCAAAACGACAGCCCCGGGGGTTATAAACATGTTGATATGGTTGTGATTTTTTTTCTGACTGCGGTTTCAAAACCATGCACCAGAATCCACTTCTTTCAACTCAGTAATACATTTTGGATGTGTACCTAGAGTTTAAAGCAGAAAAAACTGAACTTTTAGAATTTTCATTTTTTTACCAAAACGACAGCCCCGGGGGTTATAAACATGTTGATATGGTTGTGATTTTTTTTCTGACTGCGGTTTCAAAACCATGCACCAGAATCCACTTCTTTCAACTCAGTAATACATTTTGGATGTGTACCTAGAGTTTAAAACAGAAAAAACGGAACTTTTAGAATTTTCATTTTTTGACCAAAACAACAGCCCCGGGGGTTATAAACATGTTGATATGGATGTGATTTTTTTTCTGACTGCGGTTTCAAAACCATGCACCAGAATCCACTTCTTTCAACTCAGTAATACATTTTGGATGTGTACCTAGAGTTTAAAGCAGAAAAAACGGAACTTTTAGAATTTTCATTTTTTGACCAAAACGACAGCCCCGGGGGTTATTAACATGTTGATATGGTTGTGATTTTTTTTTTGACTGCGGTTTCAAAACCATGCACCAGAATCCACTTCTTTCAACTCAGTAATACATTTTGGATGTGTACCTAAAGTTTAAATCAGAAAAAACGGAACTTTTAGAATTTTCATTTTTTGACCAAAACGACAGCCCCGGGGGTTATAAACATGTTGATATGGTTGTGATTTTTTTTCTGACTGCGGTTTCAAAACCATGCACCAGAATCCACTTCTTTCAACTCAGTAATACATTTTGGATGTGTACCTAGAGTTTAAAGCAGAAAAAACGGAACTTTTAGAATTTTCATTTTTTGACCAAAACGACAGCCCCGGGGGTTATTAACATGTTGATATGGTTGTGATTTTTTTTCTGACTGCGGTTTCAAAACCATGCACCAGAATCCACTTCTTTCAACTCAGTAATACATTTTGGATGTGTACCTAGAGTTTAAATTAGAAAAAACTGAACTTTTAGAATTTTCATTTTTTGACCAAAACGACAGCCCCGGGGGTTATAAACATGTTGATATGGTTGTGATTTTTTTTCTGACTGTGGTTTCAAAACCATGCACCAGAATCCACTTCTTTCAACTCAGTAATACATTTTGCATGTGTACGGAACTTTTAGAATTTTCATTTTTTTTTGATAATTAAATTTTTATTGAATTTTTAATTGAGTACATAAATACAAACATTACAGACATACATCGGGGGGAGAAAAAATAAAAGACATAAGGATAAGAAAATGAAATAAATTACAATACAGTACGGCAAGAAGTAAAATAAAATTAAAGAAATAAGGTAAATGTGCATACATCACATGCGAGAAATATGTCAGGTTTATCAGGTTAAAGCAATATAACATTTTGTCTCATGATGAACAAAAGCAGAAGCTGCTGGGTGAAGCCCCAAATCTGAGCGACCTATTAAAATAGTGTATTGTTAGGGAGTGTCAGACTTGTGTAACTTCTAAACTAGTGCAGCACTGATAGATCAGTATGGGCGCTGTGTCCGCATGTGTAACCATGCTGTTCCCTGTACTCCGTCCATCTGAACCATTTAATGTGAATAGAAGACGCCTTAGAGGAATAAGCTACATCTGAGGTTTCGAATAGGAAGTGCTTATGTATTTTATTTTCAATCATTTGTATACTAGGGAGAGCTGAGGACTTCCAGAGTTGGGCGATAGAAGCCTTGGCTGCTATCAGAATGTGTCCCAGGAGGTATCTGTCGCCAGCCGGCAACAACCCTGGGTAGTAGTGAAAGAGTGCGACTAGGGGGTTCATAGGGATAGATTGGTTGAGTACTTTCGCAATAAGGTGAAAAATTTCTCTCCATAGTGAGCTTAGGGCCGGACAGGACCAGAAGATGTGTAGAATGTTCCCCACCCCCCCACATTGCCTCCAGCACAGAGGGGAGACAGAAGGCCAAAACTTATGGAGTCTGTCTGGGGTAAGATAAACTCTATGTACCAGCTTATAATACATCTCCGAGTGATTAACACACTTTGACACTTTGAAACATGAGCGGAAAATGGATTTCCACACCTCTTCAGAGAATGTGTTAGGCAGATCTTTTTCCCACTGAAACTGAGAAGGGAACTTCTTATTTGGACCTATAGAGATCATGTGTCTGTACCAGCGAGAGATACCCCCCTTAGCGGTTGTAGGCTCGAAGAAAGACACCAAAACCTTTGGTATACAGAGCTTAATCGGGGCTTTAGGCAGGAAACTACCAAGCCAATGCCTTATCTGTAAGTATTTGTAGAAGTCTCGTTTCGAGACTTGGAATTGCTGTTGCAGCTGAGAAAAGGGCACTACTCTCCCTTCCCAGAGGAAGTCTTTAACTGACAATAAACCTAAGGGGACCCAGGAGCTTACATTTAAGTCAGGGATCAGGGCCGCCAAGGACGTTAACGATAGTTGTGGGGAGGGTAGGCAGATGTCTGTATCAATAGAGACTAACTTGTGCCATACCGAGGTAGTTGTGCGGATCGCTCTACAGGAATTTATCTGAGGTATAGTGACAGCTGCCGGTAATCTCAATAGGTCTGGTAGGAGAAGGGGTGCCATTAGAGCTTGTTCAATTGCAACCCAAGGTTTGATGCTATCTGTCGAATACCAATCTTTAGCTTGGCTCAGGATACATGCTGAGTGGTAATTCTCTAGGTTGGGGTAGGCTACGCCCCCTTCGTCTTTAGCGAAAGACAGTGTGGATTTAGCTATTCTGGGTCTTGCCCCCTTCCAAATATAGGAGGACAGCAGCTTATTAAATTTGTTGCAGATAAGAGGTGGGAAAGGTCTAGGGATTGTACGAAAAATGTACATCAGTTTGGGCAGAAGAACCATTTTTGCTGCAGCGATCCGTCCTACCCAGGATACTTCCTGCATCATCCAATCTTTAGTGAGTATATCGAAAGCACGTAGTAAGGGATCATAGTTAGCATCTAGGATATCGCAGTCCCTAGCCAGATTGATACCTAGGTATTTAAGCGACTTAGTTTTCCACGCGTATTTATACTCTACTTTCAGGCTTGCTACCATATTATCTGGTAAATCTAGTGGGAGAGCCTCTGTTTTAGTGGTGTTTAGCTTGTAGTACGAGATCTTAGAATAAGCCTCCAGAGTTTTATGTAAATGGGGGAGAGAAGATATCGGATCCGCCAGACACAATAGGACATCATCTGCAAATAGGCTGATCTTGTGTGAAATACCCCCAATAACCGGACCGAGGATATGCTCCTGAGAGCGAATGGACTCAGCCAGGGGTTCCATCGCCAGTGCAAAAATCAACGGGGAAAGCGGGCAGCCCTGACGAGTGCCGTTTGTGATGTTAAAGTGTGAAGAAAAACACCCATTCGCAAACACCCTTGCACCCGGGGCTGAGTATAGGGCCAAGATGGAGCTAAGCATCCTTCCACAAAAGCCAAAGCGTTGTAAGGTGGAGCTCAAGTAAACCCAGTGTAGTCTGTCAAATGCTTTTTCAGCATCAAGCGACAAGACTAAGAGAGGCTGTCTATGTGTCTGGCAGTATTCTATAATGTCAATAATCCTACGCGTATTATCCGAGGCTTGTCTACCCACTACGAAGCCTACTTGGTCGGGATTAATTAATTTAGGTAATAGGGGGGATATTCTATTGGCTATCATCTTGGCATATAGTTTAATATCGACGTTAAGGAGGGCAATGGGGCGATAGTTTTGTACATTGGTAGGAGCTTTACCTGGTTTAGGAATAGTAATAATGCGAGCCTCAAGCATTTCTTTGGGAAAAGTAGTGGTAGTGGAGGCTTCATTGAAGACCGAAACTAATATAGGGGCCACCTTAGCTTTAAACGTCCTATAAAAATTAGAAGGGTAGCCGTCTGGGCCAGGAGCCTTATCTAGCGGCATTGAGTCTATAGCTGATTCCACCTCCCCTAGAGACCAAGGTGAGTTTAGGAGGTCGCAAGCAGCCGAGTCTAAAGAGGGAAGGGACTGGTTTTGCAGGAACTCATTAATGTCGGAAAGAGAGGGTTGGGGCGTGTTGAGGTCATTTTTTAAATTATAAAGTTGAGCGTAGTACTCAGCGAAAGCTTCTGCTATTGCTGTGGGGTCTGTAACTTTGGCACCTCTAGCGGTATGTATGGCCTGGATGCGTTCAGTCGCTCTGCGGCCTCGAAGTTTACGGGCCAGGAGACGGCCCGCTCTGTTACCAAGCATATCGTATTTTTGATTGAGTCGGTGCAAGTTACGCTGTACCTCAGCAAGAGAGAAGGAGTTAACTTTGTCTCTAGCAGCTAGTAGTTTATTGTAAACAGCTTTATTTGAGGGATCGGCCTTATGGGCCGTTTCTAGTTTGGTCGCCTCAAGTTCTGCATCAGCAAATCTCTGTTTGTGTTGTCTTTTGAGTCTAGCAGCTGTTTGTATTGCTGTGCCTCGCAATACGGCCTTTAAAGCACACCAGTATACAAAGCCGGACGTGTCTTCCTTGTGATTAGTGTCAACGTAGAGGTCTAGGGAAGTTAGAATAGCTTTTTGGGCCTCTGGCTGGGACAACAGAAAGGCGCTCAGCCTCCAAGGGCCCGGGGTGACTCTACGCTCAGCCACTTCCCAGAGGATCGCTAACGGGGAGTGATCAGACCAGGTAATTGGTAGAATTTCAGCTTTACGGACTGTGGGCAGGGACCATTTGTCAACCAGAGCTAAATCTATGCGTGAGTATGAGTGATGGACATGTGAAAAGAATGTGTAATCCCTCTCAGAGGGGTGTTTCGCTCTCCATAAGTCGAAGAGGTCATACTCTGCAAGAACCTTGCGGAAGCTAGCCGAGCAATCTCGTTGTCTGATATAGCTAGTAGAGTGTAGTGGTTTTGACTTATCTATGGTGGGGTCGAGAACCATATTAAAGTCCCCCAGGATAAGGAGGGCCCCCTTTGCTCTTTTCTGTAGGGTACAAAGAAACTTCCTGCAGAAGGACACTTGCTTAGTATTAGGAGCGTAGCAGGATGCCAGAGTCACTTCAACATTGTCCAGGTGGCCCGTTAATATCAGGAATCTCCCGTTAGGGTCTGCATATTGGGAGGACAGAACAAAAGGACACTGCCGAGCTATGAGGAGAGCCACTCCAGCTTTTTTGTTTGGACCATTGGCAGTAAAGCAATGAGGGTATCTATGGTCTGTAAACAGGGGAGGGTTATTTTTTTGGAAGTGCGTCTCCTGCAGAGCGACTATCTGGGCTTTGATTTTATGAAAATAATTCAGTGCCAATTTTCGTTTCTGGGGGGAATTCAACCCCTTAACATTTAAAGACACTACCTTAACCATAATCTAGGACTTGAGGACAGCTAATATAGAGCGAGTTGAAGCGAGGGTGGTAGTAACCTGACATATGAGTTGTGTTTAAAAAATATAGACATAAACAAAAACATAAAATATATACAAAATGACAAGACATAACTGAACGGGGAGAAAAGATCCCACTTGGGATCTAAACCAGCCTACACTAACAGGTGGCTGGGTGTAATGAAGGTGTGGGGGGTAGCGGCCAATCTCCCACCTCCCATACAGTAGGGAGAAAAAAGAAGAGAATTTCCCTTCAAACCAGGCAAGCTAACCTGAAACTACCTACTATAATTCTAAGTTCAACTATATAAACGTAAAGGTGAGCTTGTAACATTCTACGGAATTAACTTGTACTAGTGTACCATTCCCAGATAGAGGGCAGAAACTAAAACCAGTGGTAATTGTAAAAATAGAAACTGTAGAAAAGTTAGTAGACACATAATGCAGAACATGTATGTATATAGATAAAGCTCATACCAACTTATGCATGTCTATCCAGAAGCCAGAACTGCGCCCTGATATGGAACAAACCTAGAGCCAAAAGCGTGAAAGTTGGGCCGTGAGGCAACGGCGGCAGCAGCAGGCCCACTGGATAGAGTGCAAACGGTAGCACGGCAATAAGAACACATTCGTTACCCAACCATTCCTCACCCCACCGCAGACCAGTCCTGCTGAAGTCGGCGAGGGGAAGGAGAGCCAGGCACGGGCTTAGAGACGTTCCAAGAGGCCATAAGTCTCAGGCCCTCTTCTGGGTTTAGAATTACAATTGTGGAGCCTTCACGAGAAACCAGCAGCCTTGTAGGGAAGCCCCATCGGTACGGGATATCAGCCTTTCTAAGAGCTGAGGTGATTGGTTGGAATGAGCGTCTTTTCATTAATGTAGCTGCAGATAGGTCCCCAAAAAGCTGAAGATCCCCAAGCAGGTCAGGCTTTGCGGCAGATGGTCTAGCTGCTTTGAGTAAGGCTTCCTTGATATGATAGTAGTGCATTTTCATGAGCACATCTCTAGGGGCATTTTCAGGAGCGGATCTAGCTTTAGGTAGTCTATGTATTCTGTCAATAAGGAGATCTGCAGAGGAGGCTTGGGGTAGAAGTTTCCTGAATAGATCCATAGTGTAATCATGCAAGCTGCTATTTGAGATGTTTTCCGGGATGCCCCGCAGTTTAAGGTTAGATCTTCGGGACCTGTCCTCTAAGTCAGCAACTTTGTCCCGTAGTAATTTGACTTCTGCTTCAAGTGCATCATGTGAGTTGATTAGCCCATTGTGGGAACACACAACCTCCTCCATCTTGGTCTCAAGGTGGTCGGTGCGCCCCCCCAGCTCATCTACAGCGTGTTGGCAGTTTTGCACCGCAGCCCTAATTTCCGCTGTGACATCATTCTTGAATTCTTTAAAGAGAAGTTTCAGAGTACCCACTGTGAGGGCGTCTGTGTCTCCCGCTGGAATAGACTGTAGCGTATCAGATGTACCAGGGGAGGACGTCGACAAAGCGTGCGTGCCCGGGGAGTCAGACACGGCTGTAGGCTTATCCTTGCTCTTGGGGCAGGACGTGCTGGGTGAAGCCTTAAAGAAAGGAATCTGGGAAATAGGCTGGGGCGGTTTGCTGCGTTTAGGAGGCATATTGAGGAGCCCAGATGAGGTGCTGGATGAGAAATTACACAGGGAATAGGGATGGTTCCACAATGCGAATTACATGCAGGTTATACCGTAATAACCATGGGAGGTAGGAGAATAGGGACTTAGTCGGTCATGATGGTGGTGAATCTGAGCGCAGTTAGCGGTCTATCTGGCATATCTGTCTGGAGCAGGTGGTTGCACTGACACAGCTGGCCACCCGGTGGAGCCTCTGCTGAAGAGCTGCTGGTGTGCTGCTCAGGGGGCAGGAACGGTGGGCACCTCTTGCACCTCGAGCCCACAGAGCTAGTGCAGTCTTGTAATATGAAAAACAGCAGTGTAGGGGGGCTCAGAGGCACCTTTTGTTAAGCACCTCAGTATATCCAGGGAAGTCTATATGTGTGACACATGTGGAGCATATAGTGATACAGGGGTGGTGCCAGCCAGGGGAGATGTTTGGAGTTTGGCACAGGGTGTCCTCTTAATCTGAGGGGGCTCCAGGGGAGAGGGTATATATCAGCAAGCAGGGTCCCCTGCTTGTGTGCTGGGCCAGAACACAGTGCAGCTCCTGCTGAGGCAGGATGGCAGCAGCTGCGGTTAGCTGAAGGGAGCCCAGTGATGGTGACCCAGGCTCCAGAGGCAGCCCTCCCTCTGTGCCCTCCCCGATCTTAGGGATATTTACAGCGCACTTCTTTTTAGGACAGCCCTGGGCTGTTTCTCTGCGGCCGGCCGTTTCCAAGATGGCCGCCGCGACCAGGGGAAGATATGAGCTCCCGGCTTGTAACAGCACTTCGGGGACTCTCCGGCCGGTGAGTACAGCCCACAGCGTCAGGGGGGGTCCCCTCCTACCTCCTAGTGCCGCTCAGCACACTCCTCGCTGCCGCTTTGTGCCGCGGACGGGTCCCGGAGCTCCGCTTCTGGATGCGGGCTTCAACTTTAGGCCGCGGCTTCACTCGAGGCGCTAGGCCTCGCCTCGCAGGGCAGGAATCTTCCACCCCCGGCTCCGTAGTACGGCGAATCCCGAGTCGGAGGGCCACCACAGGCAGGCAGGTAGCACAAGGTGCTCAGATTTGGGCATAAAATGCCGTTTTTGTGGGCAGTTTGGCAGGAGCTCTGCAAAGAGACGTCCTGTCACCTTCGCCGTTAGGCCACGCCCCTAGAATTTTCATTTTTTGATCAAAACGACAGCCCCGGGGGTTATAAACATGTTGATATGGTTGTGATTTTTTTCTGACTGCGGTTTCAAAACCATGCACCAGAATCCACTTCTTTCAACTCAGTAATACCTTTTGGTTGTGTACCTAGAGTTTAAAGCAGAAAAAACTGAACTTTTAGAATTTTCATTTTTTGACCAAAACGACAGCCCCGGGGGTTATTACCATGTTGATATGGTTGTGATTTTTTTTCTGACTGCGGTTTCAAAACCATGCACCAGAATCCACTTCTTTCAACTCAGTAATACATTTTGGATGTGTACCTAGAGTTTAAAGCAGAAAAAACGGAACTTTTAGAATTTTCATTTTTTGACCAAAACGACAGCCCCGGGGGTTATAAAAATCTTGATAAGGTTGTGATTTTTTTTCTGACTGCGGTTTCAAAACCATGCACCAGAATCCACTTCTTTCAACTCAGTAATACATTTTGGATGTGTACCTAGAGTTTAAAGCAGAAAAAACGGAACTTTTAGAATTTTAATTTTTTGACCAAAACGACAGCCCCGGGGGTTATAAACATGTTTATATGGATGTGATTTTTTTTCTGACTGCGGTTTCAAAACCATGCACCAGAATCCACTTCTTTCAACTCAGTAATACATTTTGGATGTGTACCTAGAGTTTAAAGCAGAAAAAACGGAACTTTTAGAATTTTCATTTTTTGACCAAAACGACAGCCCCGGGGGTTATAAACATGTTGATATGGTTGTGATTTTTTTTCTGACTGCGGTTTCAAAACCATGCACCAGAATCCACTTCTTTCAACTCAGTAATACATTTTGGATGTGTACCTAGAGTTTAAAGCAGAAAAAACTGAACTTTTAGAATTTTCATTTTTTTACCAAAACGACAGCCCCGGGGGTTATAAACATGTTGATATGGTTGTGATTTTTTTTCTGACTGCGGTTTCAAAACCATGCACCAGAATCCACTTCTTTCAACTCAGTAATACATTTTGGATGTGTACCTAGAGTTTAAAACAGAAAAAACGGAACTTTTAGAATTTTCATTTTTTGACCAAAACAACAGCCCCGGGGGTTATAAACATGTTGATATGGATGTGATTTTTTTTCTGACTGCGGTTTCGAAACCATGCACCAGAATCCACTTCTTTCAACTCAGTAATACATTTTGGATGTGTACCTAGAGTTTAAAGCAGAAAAAACGGAACTTTTAGAATTTTCATTTTTTGACCAAAACGACAGCCCCGGGGGTTATTAACATGTTGATATGGTTGTGATTTTTTTTTTGACTGCGGTTTCAAAACCATGCACCAGAATCCACTTCTTTCAACTCAGTAATACATTTTGGATGTGTACCTAAAGTTTAAATCAGAAAAAACTGAACTTTTAGAATTTTCATTTTTTGACCAAAACGACAGCCCCGGGGGTTATAAACATGTTGATATGGTTGTGATTTTTTTTCTGACTGCGGTTTCAAAACCATGCACCAGAATCCACTTCTTTCAACTCAGTAATACATTTTGGATGTGTACCTAGAGTTTAAAGCAGAAAAAATGGAACTTTTAGAATTTTCATTTTTTGACCAAATCGACAGCCCCGGGGGTTATTAACATGTTGATATGGTTGTGATTTTTTTTCTGACTGCGGTTTCAAAACCATGCACCAGAATCCACTTCTTTCAACTCAGTAATACATTTTGGATGTGTACCTAGAGTTTAAAGCAGAAAAAACGGAACTTTTAGAATTTTCATTTTTTGACCAAAACGACAGCCCCGGGGGTTATAAACATGTTGATATGGTTGTGATTTTTTTCTGACTGCGGTTTCAAAACCATGCACCAGAATCCACTTCTTTCAACTCAGTAATACATTTTGGATGTGTACCTAGAGTTTAAAGCAGAAAAAACGGAACTTTTAGAATTTTCATTTTTTGACCAAAACGACAGCCCCGGGGGTTATAAACATGTTGATATGGATGTGATTTTTTTTCTGACTGCAGTTTCAAAACCATGCACCAGAATCCACTTCTTTCAACTCAGTAATACATTTTGGATGTGTACCTAGAGTTTAAAGCAGAAAAAACGGAACTTTTAGAATTTTCATTTTTTGACCAAAACGACAGCCCCGGGGGTTATAAACATGTTGATATGGTTGTGATTTTTTTTCTGACTGCGGTTTCAAAACCATGCACCAAAATCCACTTCTTTCAACTCAGTAATACATTTTGGATGTGTACCTAGAGTTTAAAGCAGAAAAAACGGAACTTTTAGAATTTTAATTTTTTGACCAAAACGACAGCCCCGGGGGTTATTAACATGTTGATATGGTTGTGATTTTTTTTCTGACTGCGGTTTCAAAACCATGCACCAGAATCCACTTCTTTCAACTCAGTAATACATTTTGGATGTGTACCTAGAGTTTAAAGCAGAAAAAACGGAACTTTTAGAATTTTTATTTTTTGACCAAAACGACAGCCCCGGGGGTTATAAACATGTTGATATGGTTGTGATTTTTTTCTGACTGCGGTTTCAAAACCATGCACCAGAATCCACTTCTTTCAACTCAGTAATACATTTTGGATGTGTACCTAGAGTTTAAAGCAGAAAAAACGGAACTTTTAGAATTTTCATTTTTTGACCAAAACGACAGCCCCGGGGGTTATAAACATGTTGATATGGATGTGATTTTTTTTCTGACTGCAGTTTCAAAACCATGCACCAGAATCCACTTCTTTCAACTCAGTAATACATTTTGGATGTGTACCTAGAGTTTAAAGCAGAAAAAACGGAACTTTTAGAATTTTCATTTTTTGACCAAAACGACAGCCCCGGGGGTTATAAACATGTTGATATGGTTGTGATTTTTTTTCTGACTGCGGTTTCAAAACCATGCACCAGAATCCACTTCTTTCAACTCAGTAATACATTTTGGATGTGTACCTAGAGTTTAAAGCAGAAATAACGGAACTTTTAGAATTTTAATTTTTTGACCAAAACGACAGCCCCGGGGGTTATTAACATGTTGATATGGTTGTGATTTTTTTTCTGACTGCGGTTTCAAAACCATGCACCAGAATCCACTTCCTTCAACTCAGTAATACATTTTGGATGTGTACCTAGAGTTTAAAGCAGAAAAAACTGAACTTTTAGAATTTTCATTTTTTGACCAAAACGACAGCCCCGGGGGTTATGAACATGTTGATATGGTTGTGATTTTTTTTCTGACTGCGGTTTCAAAACCATGCACCAGAATCCACTTCTTTCAACTCAGTAATACCTTTTGGTTGTGTACCTAGAGTTTAAAGCAGAAAAAACTGAACTTTTAGAATTTTCATTTTTTGACCAAAACGACAGCCCCGGGGGTTATTAACATGTTGATATGGTTGTGATTTTTTTTCTGACTGCGGTTTCAAAACCATGCACCAGAATCCACTTCTTTCAACTCAGTAATACATTTTGGATGTGTACCTAGAGTTTAAAGCAGAAAAAACGGAACTTTTAGAATTTTCATTTTTTGACCAAAACGACAGCCCCGGGGGTTATAAACATGTTGATATGGTTGTGATTTTTTTTCTGACTGCGGTTTCAAAACCATGCACCAGAATCCACTTCTTTCAACTCTGTAATACATTTTGGATGTGTACCTAGAGTTTAAATCAGAAAAAACTGAACTTTTAGAATTTTCATTTTTTGACCAAAACGACAGCCCCGGGGGTTATAAACATGTTGATATGGATGTGATTTTTTTTCTGACTGCGGTTTCAAAACCATGCACCAGAATCCACTTCTTTCAACTCAGTAATACATTTTGGATGTGTACCTAGAGTTTAAAGCAGAAAAAACGGAACTTTTAGAATTTTCATTTTTTGACCAAAACGACAGCCCCGGGGGTTATAAACATGTTGATATGGTTGTGATTTTTTTTCTGACTGTGGTTTCAAAAACATGCACCAGAATCCACTTCTTTCAACTCAGTAATACATTTTGGATGTGTACCTAGAGTTTAAAGCAGAAAAAAACGGAACTTTTAGAATTTTCATTTTTTGACCAAAACGACAGCCCCGTGGGTTATTAACATGTTGATATGGTTGTGATTTTTTTTCTGACTGCGGTTTCAAAACCATGCACCAGAATCCACTTCTTTCAACTCAGTAATACATTTTGGATGTGTACCTAGAGTTTAAAGCAGAAAAAACGGAACTTTTAGAATTTTCATTTTTTGACCAAAACGACAGCCCCGGGGGTTATAAACATGTTGATATGGTTGTGATTTTTTTTCTGACTGCGGTTTCAAAACCATGCACCAGAATCCACTTCTTTCAACTCAGTAATACATTTTGGATGTGTACCTAGAGTTTAAAGCAGAAAAAACGGAACTTTTAGAATTTTCATTTTTTGACCAAAACGACATCCCCGGGGGTTATAAACATGTTGATATGGTTGTGATTTTTTTTCTGACTGCGGTTTCAAAACCGTGCACCAGAATCCACTTCTTTCAACTCAGTAATACATTTTGGATGTGTACCTAGAGTTTAAAGCAGAAAAAACGGAACTTTTAGAATTTTAATTTTTTGACCAAAACGACAGCCCCGGGGTTTATAAACATGTTGATATGGATGTGATTTTTTTTCTGACTGCGGTTTCAAAACCATGCACCAGAATCCACTTCTTTCAACTCAGTAATACATTTTGGATGTGTACCTAGAGTTTAAAGCAGAAAAACAGGAACTTTTAGAATTTTAATTTTTTGACCAAAACGACAGCCCCGGGGGTTATAAACATGTTGATATGGATGTGATTTTTTTTCTGACTGCGGTTTCAAAACCATGCACCAGAATCCACTTCTTTCAACTCAGTAATACATTTTGGATGTGTACCTAGAGTTTAAAGCAGAAAAAACGGAACTTTTAGAATTTTCATTTTTTGACCAAAACGACAGCCCCGGGGGTTATAAACATGTTGATATGGTTGTGATTTTTTTTCTGACTGCGGTTTCAAAACCATGCACCAGAATCCACTTCTTTCAACTCAGTAATACATTTTGGATGTGTACCTAGAGTTTAAAGCAGAAAAAACGGAACTTTTAGAATTTTAATTTTTTGACCAAAACGACAGCCCCGGGGGTTATAAACATGTTTATATGGATGTGATTTTTTTTCTGACTGCGGTTTCAAAACCATGCACCAGAATCCACTTCTTTCAACTCAGTAATACATTTTGGATGTGTACCTAGAGTTTAAAGCAGAAAAAACGGAACTTTTAGAATTTTCATTTTTTGACCAAAACGACAGCCCCGGGGGTTATAAACATGTTGATATGGTTGTGATTTTTTTTCTGACTGCGGTTTCAAAACCATGCACCAGAATCCACTTCTTTCAACTCAGTAATACATTTTGGATGTGTACCTAGAGTTTAAAGCAGAAAAAACTGAACTTTTAGAATTTTCATTTTTTTACCAAAACGACAGCCCCGGGGGTTATAAACATGTTGATATGGTTGTGATTTTTTTTCTGACTGCGGTTTCAAAACCATGCACCAGAATCCACTTCTTTCAACTCAGTAATACATTTTGGATGTGTACCTAGAGTTTAAAACAGAAAAAACGGAACTTTTAGAATTTTCATTTTTTGACCAAAACAACAGCCCCGGGGGTTATAAACATGTTGATATGGATGTGATTTTTTTTCTGACTGCGGTTTCAAAACCATGCACCAGAATCCACTTCTTTCAACTCAGTAATACATTTTGGATGTGTACCTAGAGTTTAAAGCAGAAAAAACGGAACTTTTAGAATTTTCATTTTTTGACCAAAACGACAGCCCCGGGGGTTATTAACATGTTGATATGGTTGTGATTTTTTTTTTTACTGCGGTTTCAAAACCATGCACCAGAATCCACTTCTTTCAACTCAGTAATACATTTTGGATGTGTACCTAAAGTTTAAATCAGAAAAAACGGAACTTTTAGAATTTTCATTTTTTGACCAAAACGACAGCCCCGGGGGTTATAAACATGTTGATATGGTTGTGATTTTTTTTCTGACTGCGGTTTCAAAACCATGCACCAGAATCCACTTCTTTCAACTCAGTAATACATTTTGGATGTGTACCTAGAGTTTAAAGCAGAAAAAATGGAACTTTTAGAATTTTCATTTTTTGACCAAATCGACAGCCCCGGGGGTTATTAACATGTTGATATGGTTGTGATTTTTTTTCTGACTGCGGTTTCAAAACCATGCACCAGAATCCACTTCTTTCAACTCAGTAATACATTTTGGATGTGTACCTAGAGTTTAAAGCAGAAAAAACGGAACTTTTAGAATTTTCATTTTTTGACCAAAACGACAGCCCCGGGGGTTATAAACATGTTGATATGGTTGTGATTTTTTTCTGACTGCGGTTTCAAAACCATGCACCAGAATCCACTTCTTTCAACTCAGTAATACATTTTGGATGTGTACCTAGAGTTTAAAGCAGAAAAAACGGAACTTTTAGAATTTTCATTTTTTGACCAAAACGACAGCCCCGGGGGTTATAAACATGTTGATATGGATGTGATTTTTTTTCTGACTGCAGTTTCAAAACCATGCACCAGAATCCACTTCTTTCAACTCAGTAATACATTTTGGATGTGTACCTAGAGTTTAAAGCAGAAAAAACGGAACTTTTAGAATTTTCATTTTTTGACCAAAACGACAGCCCCGGGGGTTATAAACATGTTGATATGGTTGTGATTTTTTTTCTGACTGCGGTTTCAAAACCATGCACCAAAATCCACTTCTTTCAACTCAGTAATACATTTTGGATGTGTACCTAGAGTTTAAAGCAGAAAAAACGGAACTTTTAGAATTTTAATTTTTTGACCAAAACGACAGCCCCGGGGGTTATTAACATGTTGATATGGTTGTGATTTTTTTTCTGACTGCGGTTTCAAAACCATGCACCAGAATCCACTTCTTTCAACTCAGTAATACATTTTGGATGTGTACCTAGAGTTTAAAGCAGAAAAAACGGAACTTTTAGAATTTTTATTTTTTGACCAAAACGACAGCCCCGGGGGTTATAAACATGTTGATATGGTTGTGATTTTTTTCTGACTGCGGTTTCAAAACCATGCACCAGAATCCACTTCTTTCAACTCAGTAATACATTTTGGATGTGTACCTAGAGTTTAAAGCAGAAAAAACGGAACTTTTAGAATTTTCATTTTTTGACCAAAACGACAGCCCCGGGGGTTATAAACATGTTGATATGGATGTGATTTTTTTTCTGACTGCAGTTTCAAAACCATGCACCAGAATCCACTTCTTTCAACTCAGTAATACATTTTGGATGTGTACCTAGAGTTTAAAGCAGAAAAAACGGAACTTTTAGAATTTTCATTTTTTGACCAAAACGACAGCCCCGGGGGTTATAAACATGTTGATATGGTTGTGATTTTTTTTCTGACTGCGGTTTCAAAACCATGCACCAGAATCCACTTCTTTCAACTCAGTAATACATTTTGGATGTGTACCTAGAGTTTAAAGCAGAAAAAACGGAACTTTTAGAATTTTAATTTTTTGACCAAAACGACAGCCCCGGGGGTTATTAACATGTTGATATGGTTGTGATTTTTTTTCTGACTGCGGTTTCAAAACCATGCACCAGAATCCACTTCCTTCAACTCAGTAATACATTTTGGATGTGTACCTAGAGTTTAAAGCAGAAAAAACTGAACTTTTAGAATTTTCATTTTTTGACCAAAACGACAGCCCCGGGGGTTATTAACATGTTGATATGGTTGTGATTTTTTTTCTGACTGCGGTTTCAAAACCATGCACCAGAATCCACTTCTTTCAACTCAGTAATACCTTTTGGTTGTGTACCTAGAGTTTAAAGCAGAAAAAACTGAACTTTTAGAATTTTCATTTTTTGACCAAAACGACAGCCCCGGGGGTTATTAACATGTTGATATGGTTGTGATTTTTTTTCTGACTGCGGTTTCAAAACCATGCACCAGAATCCACTTCTTTCAACTCAGTAATACATTTTGGATGTGTACCTAGAGTTTAAAGCAGAAAAAACGGAACTTTTAGAATTTTCATTTTTTGACCAAAACGACAGCCCCGGGGGTTATAAACATGTTGATATGGTTGTGATTTTTTTCTGACTGCGGTTTCAAAACCATGCACCAGAATCCACTTCTTTCAACTCAGTAATACATTTTGGATGTGTACCTAGAGTTTAAAGCAGAAAAAACGGAACTTTTAGAATTTTCATTTTTTGACCAAAACGACAGCCCCGGGGGTTATAAACATGTTGATATGGATGTGATTTTTTTTCTGACTGCAGTTTCAAAACCATGCACCAGAATCCACTTCTTTCAACTCAGTAATACATTTTGGATGTGTACCTAGAGTTTAAAGCAGAAAAAACGGAACTTTTAGAATTTTCATTTTTTGACCAAAACGACAGCCCCGGGGGTTATAAACATGTTGATATGGTTGTGATTTTTTTTCTGACTGCGGTTTCAAAACCATGCACCAAAATCCACTTCTTTCAACTCAGTAATACATTTTGGATGTGTACCTAGAGTTTAAAGCAGAAAAAACGGAACTTTTAGAATTTTAATTTTTTGACCAAAACGACAGCCCCGGGGGTTATTAACATGTTGATATGGTTGTGATTTTTTTTCTGACTGCGGTTTCAAAACCATGCACCAGAATCCACTTCTTTCAACTCAGTAATACATTTTGGATGTGTACCTAGAGTTTAAAGCAGAAAAAACGGAACTTTTAGAATTTTTATTTTTTGACCAAAACGACAGCCCCGGGGGTTATAAACATGTTGATATGGTTGTGATTTTTTTCTGACTGCGGTTTCAAAACCATGCACCAGAATCCACTTCTTTCAACTCAGTAATACATTTTGGATGTGTACCTAGAGTTTAAAGCAGAAAAAACGGAACTTTTAGAATTTTTATTTTTTGACCAAAACGACAGCCCCGGGGGTTATAAACATGTTGATATGGTTGTGATTTTTTTCTGACTGCGGTTTCAAAACCATGCACCAGAATCCACTTCTTTCAACTCAGTAATACATTTTGGATGTGTACCTAGAGTTTAAAGCAGAAAAAACGGAACTTTTAGAATTTTCATTTTTTGACCAAAACGACAGCCCCGGGGGTTATAAACATGTTGATATGGATGTGATTTTTTTTCTGACTGCGGTTTCAAAACCATGCACCAGAATCCACTTCTTTCAACTCAGTAATACATTTTGAATGTGTACCTAGAGTTTAAAGCAGAAAAAACGGAACTTTTAGAATTTTCATTTTTTGACCAAAACGACAGCCCCGGGGGTAATAAACATGTTGATATGGTTGTGATTTTTTTTCTGACTGCGGTTTCAAAACCATGCACCAGAATCCACTTCTTTCAACTCAGTAATACATTTTGGATGTGTACCTAGAGTTTAAAGCAGAAAAAACGGAACTTTTAGAATTTTCATTTTTTGACCAAAACGACAGCTCCGGGGGTTATAAACATGTTGATATGGATGTGATTTTTTTTCTGACTGCGGTTTCAAAACCATGCACCAGAATCCACTTCTTTCAACTCAGTAATACATTTTGGATGTGTACCTAGAGTTTACAGCAGAAAAAACTGAACTTTTAGAATTTTCATTTTTTGACCAAAATGACAGCCCCGGGGGTTATAAACATGTTGATATGGTTGTGATTTTTTTTCTGACTGCGGTTTCAAAACCATGCACCAGAATCCACTTCTTTCAACTCAGTAATACATTTTGGATGTGTACCTAGAGTTTAAAGCAGAAAAAACGGAACTTTTAGAATTTTCATTTTTTTACCAAAACGACAGCCCCGGGGGTTATAAACATGTTGATATGGTTGTGATTTTTTTTCTGACTGCGGTTTCAAAACCATGCACCAGAATCCACTTCTTTCAACTCAGTAATACATTTTGGATGTGTACCTAGAGTTTAAAACAGAAAAAACGGAACTTTTAGAATTTTCATTTTTTGACCAAAACAACAGCCCCGGGGGTTATTAACATGTTGATATGGTTGTGATTTTTTTTCTGACTGCGGTTTCAAAACCATGCACCAGAATCCACTTCTTTCAACTCAGTAATACATTTTGGATGTGTACCTAGAGTTTAAATCAGAAAAAACTGAACTTTTCGAATTTTCATTTTTTGACCAAAACGACAGCCCCGGGGGTTATAAACATGTTGATATGGTTGTGATTTTTTTTCTGACTGTGGTTTCAAAACCATGCACCAGAATCCACTTCTTTCAACTCAGTAATACATTTTGGATGTGTACGGAACTTTTAGAATTTTCATTTTTTGATCAAAACGACAGCCCCGGGGGTTATAAACATGTTGATATGGTTGTGATTTTTTTCTGACTGCGGTTTCAAAACCATGCACCAGAATCCACTTCTTTCAACTCAGTAATACCTTTTGGTTGTGTACCTAGAGTTTAAAGCAGAAAAAACTGAACTTTTAGAATTTTCATTTTTTTACCAAAACGACAGCCCGGGGGTTATTAACATGTTGATATGGTTGTGATTTTTTTTCTGACTGCGGTTTCAAAACCATGCACCAGAATCCACTTCTTTCAACTCAGTAATACATTTTGGATGTGTACCTAGAGTTTAAAGCAGAAAAAACGGAACTTTTAGAATTTTCATTTTTTGACCAAAACGACAGCCCCGGGGGTTATAAAAATCTTGATAAGGTTGTGATTTTTTTTCTGACTGCGGTTTCAAAACCATGCACCAGAATCCACTTCTTTCAACTCAGTAATACATTTTGGATGTGTACCTAGAGTTTAAAGCAGAAAAAACGGAACTTTTAGAATTTTCATTTTTTGACCAAAACGACAGCCCCGGGGGTTATTAACATGTTGATATGGTTGTGATTTTTTTTCTGACTGCGGTTTCAAAACCATGCACCAGAATCCACTTCTTTCAACTCAGTAATACATTTTGGATGTGTACCTAGAGTTTAAATCAGAAAAAAACTGAACTTTTAGAATTTTCATTTTTTGACCAAAACGACAGCCCCGGGGGTTATAAACATGTTGATATGGTTGTGATTTTTTTTCTGACTGTGGTTTCAAAACCATGCACCAGAATCCACTTCTTTCAACTCAGTAATACATTTTGCATGTGTACGGAACTTTTAGAATTTTCATTTTTTGATCAAAACGACAGCCCCGGGGGTTATTAACATGTTGATATGGTTGTGATTTTTTTTCTGACTGCGGTTTCAAAACCATGCACCAGAATCCACTTCTTTCAACTCAGTAATACATTTTGGATGTGTACCTAGAGTTTAAAGCAGAAAAAACGGAACTTTTAGAATTTTCATTTTTTTACCAAAACGACAGCCCCGGGGGTTATAAACATGTTGATATGGTTGTGATTTTTTTTCTGACTGCGGTTTCAAAACCATGCACCAGAATCCACTTCTTTCAACTCAGTAATACATTTTGGATGTGTACCTAGAGTTTAAAACAGAAAAAACGGAACTTTTAGAATTTTCATTTTTTGACCAAAACAACAGCCCCGGGGGATATTAACATGTTGATATGGTTGTGATTTTTTTTCTGACTGCGGTTTCAAAACCATGCACCAGAATCCACTTCTTTCAACTCAGTAATACATTTTGGATGTGTACCTAGAGTTTAAATCAGAAAAAACTGAACTTTTAGAATTTTCATTTTTTGACCAAAACGACAGCCCCGGGGTTTATAAACATGTTGATATGGTTGTGATTTTTTTTCTGACTGCGGTTTCAAAACCATGCACCAGAATCCACTTCTTTCAACTCAGTAATACATTTTGAAAGTGTACCTAGAGTTTAAAGCAGAAAAAATGGAACTTTTAGAATTTTCATTTTTTGACCAAATCGACAGCCCCGGGGGTTATAAACATGTTGATATGGATGTGATTTTTTTTCTGACTGCGGTTTCAAAACCATGCACCAGAATCCACTTCTTTCAACTCAGTAATACATTTTGGATGTGTACCTAGAGTTTAAAGCAGAAAAAACGGAACTTTTAGAATTTTCATTTTTTGACCAAAACGACAGCCCCGGGGGTTATTAACATGTTGATATGGTTGTGATTTTTTTTCTGACTGCGGTTTCAAAACCATGCACCAGAATCCACTTCTTTCAACTCAGTAATACATTTTGGATGTGTACCTAGAGTTTAAAGCAGAAAAAACGGAACTTTTAGAATTTTCATTTTTTGACCAAAACGACAGCCCCGGGGGTTATTAACATGTTGATATGGTTGTGATTTTTTTTCTGACTGCGGTTTCAAAACCATGCACCAGAATCCACTTCTTTCAACTCAGTAATACATTTTGGATGTGTACCTAGAGTTTAAATCAGAAAAAAATGAACTTTTCGAATTTTCATTTTTTGACCAAAACGACAGCCCCGGGGGTTATAAACATGTTGATATGGTTGTGATTTTTTTTCTGACTGTGGTTTCAAAACCATGCACCAGAATCCACTTCTTTCAACTCAGTAATACATTTTGGATGTGTACGGAACTTTTAGAATTTTCATTTTTTGATCAAAACGACAGCCCCGGGGGTTATAAACATGTTGATATGGTTGTGATTTTTTTCTGACTGCGGTTTCAAAACCATGCACCAGAATCCACTTCTTTCAACTCAGTAATACCTTTTGGTTGTGTACCTAGAGTTTAAAGCAGAAAAAACTGAACTTTTAGAATTTTCATTTTTTTA
Organism: Crinia signifera; assembly: GCF_055691185.1. Taxonomy (NCBI): domain Eukaryota; kingdom Metazoa; phylum Chordata; class Amphibia; order Anura; family Myobatrachidae; genus Crinia; species Crinia signifera. The sequence continues at coordinate 93,124 of NW_028142153.1, forward strand.
CCAAAACGACAGCCCCGGGGGTTATTAACATGTTGATATGGTTGTGATTTTTTTTCTGACTGCGGTTTCAAAACCATGCACCAGAATCCACTTCTTTCAACTCAGTAATACATTTTGGATGTGTACCTAGAGTTTAAAGCAGAAAAAACGGAACTTTTAGAATTTTCATTTTTTGACCAAAACGACAGCCCCGGGGGTTATAAAAATCTTGATAAGGTTGTGATTTTTTTTCTGACTGCGGTTTCAAAACCATGCACCAGAATCCACTTCTTTCAACTCAGTAATACATTTTGGATGTGTACCTAGAGTTTAAAGCAGAAAAAACGGAACTTTTAGAATTTTCATTTTTTGACCAAAACGACAGCCCCGGGGGTTATTAACATGTTGATATGGTTGTGATTTTTTTTCTGACTGCGGTTTCAAAACCATGCACCAGAATCCACTTCTTTCAACTCAGTAATACATTTTGGATGTGTACCTAGAGTTTAAATCAGAAAAAACTGAACTTTTAGAATTTTCATTTTTTGACCAAAACGACAGCCCCGGGGGTTATAAACATGTTGATATGGTTGTGATTTTTTTTCTGACTGTGGTTTCAAAACCATGCACCAGAATCCACTTCTTTCAACTCAGTAATACATTTTGCATGTGTACGGAACTTTTAGAATTTTCATTTTTCGATCAAAACGACAGCCCCGGGGGTTATAAACATGTTGATATGGTTGTGATTTTTTTCTGACTGCGGTTTCAAAACCATGCACCAGAATCCACTTCTTTCAACTCAGTAATACCTTTTGGTTGTGTACCTAGAGTTTAAAGCAGAAAAAACTGAACTTTTAGAATTTTCATTTTTTGACCAAAACGACAGCCCCGGGGGTTATTAACATGTTGATATGGTTGTGATTTTTTTTTCTGACTGCGGTTTCAAAACCATGCACCAGAATCCACTTCTTTCAACTCAGTAATACATTTTGGATGTGTACCTAGAGTTTAAAGCAGAAAAAACGGAACTTTTAGAATTTTCATTTTTTGACCAAAACGACAGCCCCGGGGGTTATAAAAATCTTGATAAGGTTGTGATTTTTTTTCTGACTGCGGTTTCAAAACCATGCACCAGAATCCACTTCTTTCAACTCAGTAATACATTTTGGATGTGTACCTAGAGTTTAAAGCAGAAAAAACGGAACTTTTAGAATTTTAATTTTTTGACCAAAACGACAGCCCCGGGGGTTATAAACATGTTTATATGGATGTGATTTTTTTTCTGACTGCGGTTTCAAAACCATGCACCAGAATCCACTTCTTTCAACTCAGTAATACATTTTGGATGTGTACCTAGAGTTTAAAGCAGAAAAAACAGAACTTTTAGAATTTTCATTTTTTGACCAAAACGACAGCCCCGGGGGTTATAAACATGTTGATATGGTTGTGATTTTTTTTCTGACTGCGGTTTCAAAACCATGCACCAGAATCCACTTCTTTCAACTCAGTAATACATTTTGGATGTGTACCTAGAGTTTAAAGCAGAAAAAACGGAACTTTTAGAATTTTCATTTTTTTTACCAAAACGACAGCCCCGGGGGTTATAAACATGTTGATATGGTTGTGATTTTTTTTCTGACTGCGGTTTCAAAACCATGCACCAGAATCCACTTCTTTCAACTCAGTAATACATTTTGGATGTGTACCTAGAGTTTAAAACAGAAAAAACGGAACTTTTAGAATTTTCATTTTTTGACCAAAACAACAGCCCCGGGGGTTATAAACATGTTGATATGGATGTGATTTTTTTTCTGACTGCGGTTTCAAAACCATGCACCAGAATCCACTTCTTTCAACTCAGTAATACATTTTGGATGTGTACCTAGAGTTTAAAGCAGAAAAAACGGAACTTTTAGAATTTTCATTTTTTGACCAAAACGACAGCCCAGGGGGTTATTAACATGTTGATATGGTTGTGATTTTTTTTTTGACTGCGGTTTCAAAACCATGCACCAGAATCCACTTCTTTCAACTCAGTAATACATTTTGGATGTGTACCTAAAGTTTAAATCAGAAAAAACTGAACTTTTAGAATTTTCATTTTTTGACCAAAACGACAGCCCCGGGGGTTATAAACATGTTGATATGGTTGTGATTTTTTTTCTGACTGCGGTTTCAAAACCATGCACCAGAATCCACTTCTTTCAACTCAGTAATACATTTTGGATGTGTACCTAGAGTTTAAAGCAGAAAAAATGGAACTTTTAGAATTTTCATTTTTTGACCAAATCGACAGCCCCGGGGGTTATTAACATGTTGATATGGTTGTGATTTTTTTTCTGACTGCGGTTTCAAAACCATGCACCAGAATCCACTTCTTTCAACTCAGTAATACATTTTGAAAGTGTACCTAGAGTTTAAAGCAGAAAAAATGGAACTTTTAGAATTTTCATTTTTTGACCAAATCGACAGCCCCGGGGGTTATAAACATGTTGATATGGATGTGATTTTTTTTCTGACTGCGGTTTCAAAACCATGCACCAGAATCCACTTCTTTCAACTCAGTAATACATTTTGGATGTGTACCTAGAGTTTAAAGCAGAAAAAACGGAACTTTTAGAATTTTCATTTTTTGACCAAAACGACAGCCCCGGGGGTTATTAACATGTTGATATGGTTGTGATTTTTTTTCTGACTGCGGTTTCAAAACCATGCACCAGAATCCACTTCTTTCAACTCAGTAATACATTTTGGATGTGTACCTAGAGTTTAAAGCAGAAAAAACGGAACTTTTAGAATTTTCATTTTTTGACCAAAACGACAGCCCCGGGGGTTATTAACATGTTGATATGGTTGTGATTTTTTTTCTGACTGCGGTTTCAAAACCATGCACCAGAATCCACTTCTTTCAACTCAGTAATACATTTTGGATGTGTACCTAGAGTTTAAATCAGAAAAAAATGAACTTTTCGAATTTTCATTTTTTGACCAAAACGACAGCCCCGGGGGTTATAAACATGTTGATATGGTTGTGATTTTTTTTCTGACTGTGGTTTCAAAACCATGCACCAGAATCCACTTCTTTCAACTCAGTAATACATTTTGGATGTGTACGGAACTTTTAGAATTTTCATTTTTTGATCAAAACGACAGCCCCGGGGGTTATAAACATGTTGATATGGTTGTGATTTTTTTCTGACTGCGGTTTCAAAACCATGCACCAGAATCCACTTCTTTCAACTCAGTAATACCTTTTGGTTGTGTACCTAGAGTTTAAAGCAGAAAAAACTGAACTTTTAGAATTTTCATTTTTTTACCAAAACGACAGCCCCGGGGGTTATTAACATGTTGATATGGTTGTGATTTTTTTTCTGACTGCGGTTTCAAAACCATGCACCAGAATCCACTTCTTTCAACTCAGTAATACATTTTGGATGTGTACCTAGAGTTTAAAGCAGAAAAAACGGAACTTTTAGAATTTTCATTTTTTGACCAAAACGACAGCCCCGGGGGTTATAAAAATCTTGATAAGGTTGTTATTTTTTTTCTGACTGCGGTTTCAAAACCATGCACCAGAATCCACTTCTTTCAACTCAGTAATACATTTTGGATGTGTACCTAGAGTTTAAAGCAGAAAAAACGGAACTTTTAGAATTTTCATTTTTTGACCAAAACGACAGCCCCGGGGGTTATTAACATGTTGATATGGTTGTGATTTTTTTTCTGACTGCGGTTTCAAAACCATGCACCAGAATCCACTTCTTTCAACTCAGTAATACATTTTGGATGTGTACCTAGAGTTTAAATCAGAAAAAACTGAACTTTTAGAATTTTCATTTTTTGACCAAAACGACAGCCCCGGGGGTTATAAACATGTTGATATGGTTGTGATTTTTTTTCTGACTGTGGTTTCAAAACCATGCACCAGAATCCACTTCTTTCAACTCAGTAATACATTTTGCATGTGTACGGAACTTTTAGAATTTTCATTTTTTGATCAAAACGACAGCCCCGGGGGTTATAAACATGTTGATATGGTTGTGATTTTTTTCTGACTGCGGTTTCAAAACCATGCACCAGAATCCACTTCTTTCAACTCAGTAATACCTTTTGGTTGTGTACCTAGAGTTAAAAGCAGAAAAAACTGAACTTTTAGAATTTTCATTTTTTGACCAAAACGACAGCCCCGGGGGTTATTAACATGTTGATATGGTTGTGATTTTTTTTTCTGACTGCGGTTTCAAAACCATGCACCAGAATCCACTTCTTTCAACTCAGTAATACATTTTGGATGTGTACCTAGAGTTTAAAGCAGAAAAAACGGAACTTTTAGAATTTTCATTTTTTGACCAAAACGACAGCCCCGGGGGTTATAAAAATCTTGATAAGGTTGTGATTTTTTTTCTGACTGCGGTTTCAAAACCATGCACCAGAATCCACTTCTTTCAACTCAGTAATACATTTTGGATGTGTACCTAGAGTTTAAAGCAGAAAAAACGGAACTTTTAGAATTTTAATTTTTTGACCAAAACGACAGCCCCGGGGGTTATAAACATGTTTATATGGATGTGATTTTTTTTCTGACTGCGGTTTCAAAACCATGCACCAGAATCCACTTCTTTCAACTCAGTAATACATTTTGGATGTGTACCTAGAGTTTAAAGCAGAAAAAACAGAACTTTTAGAATTTTCATTTTTTGACCAAAACGACAGCCCCGGGGGTTATAAACATGTTGATATGGTTGTGATTTTTTTTCTGACTGCGGTTTCAAAACCATGCACCAGAATCCACTTCTTTCAACTCAGTAATACATTTTGGATGTGTACCTAGAGTTTAAAGCAGAAAAAACGGAACTTTTAGAATTTTCATTTTTTTTACCAAAACGACAGCCCCGGGGGTTATAAACATGTTGATATGGTTGTGATTTTTTTTCTGACTGCGGTTTCAAAACCATGCACCAGAATCCACTTCTTTCAACTCAGTAATACATTTTGGATGTGTACCTAGAGTTTAAAACAGAAAAAACGGAACTTTTAGAATTTTCATTTTTTGACCAAAACAACAGCCCCGGGGGTTATAAACATGTTGATATGGATGTGATTTTTTTTCTGACTGCGGTTTCAAAACCATGCACCAGAATCCACTTCTTTCAACTCAGTAATACATTTTGGATGTGTACCTAGAGTTTAAAGCAGAAAAAACGGAACTTTTAGAATTTTCATTTTTTGACCAAAACGACAGCCCCGGGGGTTATTAACATGTTGATATGGTTGTGATTTTTTTTTTGACTGCGGTTTCAAAACCATGCACCAGAATCCACTTCTTTCAACTCAGTAATACATTTTGGATGTGTACCTAAAGTTTAAATCAGAAAAACTGAACTTTTAGAATTTTCATTTTTTGACCAAAACGACAGCCCCGGGGGTTATAAACATGTTGATATGGTTGTGATTTTTTTTCTGACTGCGGTTTCAAAACCATGCACCAGAATCCACTTCTTTCAACTCAGTAATACATTTTGGATGTGTACCTAGAGTTTAAAGCAGAAAAAATGGAACTTTTAGAATTTTCATTTTTTGACCAAATCGACAGCCCCGGGGGTTATTAACATGTTGATATGGTTGTGATTTTTTTTCTGACTGCGGTTTCAAAACCATGCACCAGAATCCACTTCTTTCAACTCAGTAATACATTTTGGATGTGTACCTAGAGTTTAAAGCAGAAAAAACGGAACTTTTAGAATTTTCATTTTTTGACCAAAACGACAGCCCCGGGGGTTATAAACATGTTGATATGGATGTGATTTTTTTTCTGACTGCAGTTTCAAAACCATGCACCAGAATCCACTTCTTTCAACTCAGTAATACATTTTGGATGTGTACCTAGAGTTTAAAGCAGAAAAAACGGAACTTTTAGAATTTTCATTTTTTGACCAAAACGACAGCCCCGGGGGTTATAAACATGTTGATATGGTTGTGATTTTTTTTCTGACTGCGGTTTCAAAACCATGCACCAAAATCCACTTCTTTCAACTCAGTAATACATTTTGGATGTGTACCTAGAGTTTAAAGCAGAAAAAACGGAACTTTTAGAATTTTAATTTTTTGACCAAAACGACAGCCCCGGGGGTTATTAACATGTTGATATGGTTGTGATTTTTTTTCTGACTGCGGTTTCAAAACCATGCACCAGAATCCACTTCTTTCAACTCAGTAATACATTTTGGATGTGTACCTAGAGTTTAAAGCAGAAAAAACGGAACTTTTAGAATTTTTATTTTTTGACCAAAACGACAGCCCCGGGGGTTATAAACATGTTGATATGGTTGTGATTTTTTTCTGACTGCGGTTTCAAAACCATGCACCAGAATCCACTTCTTTCAACTCAGTAATACATTTTGGATGTGTACCTAGAGTTTAAAGCAGAAAAAACGGAACTTTTAGAATTTTCATTTTTTGACCAAAACGACAGCCCCGGGGGTTATAAACATGTTGATATGGATGTGATTTTTTTTCTGACTGCAGTTTCAAAACCATGCACCAGAATCCACTTCTTTCAACTCAGTAATACATTTTGGATGTGTACCTAGAGTTTAAAGCAGAAAAAACGGAACTTTTAGAATTTTCATTTTTTGACCAAAACGACAGCCCCGGGGGTTATAAACATGTTGATATGGTTGTGATTTTTTTTCTGACTGCGGTTTCAAAACCATGCACCAGAATCCACTTCTTTCAACTCAGTAATACATTTTGGATGTGTACCTAGAGTTTAAAGCAGAAAAAACGGAACTTTTAGAATTTTAATTTTTTGACCAAAACGACAGCCCCGGGGGTTATTAACATGTTGATATGGTTGTGATTTTTTTTCTGACTGCGGTTTCAAAACCATGCACCAGAATCCACTTCTTTCAACTCAGTAATACATTTTGGATGTGTACCTAGAGTTTAAAGCAGAAAAAACTGAACTTTTAGAATTTTCATTTTTTGACCAAAACGACAGCCCCGGGGGTTATTAACATGTTGATATGGTTGTGATTTTTTTTCTGACTGCGGTTTCAAAACCATGCACCAGAATCCACTTCTTTCAACTCAGTAATACCTTTTGGTTGTGTACCTAGAGTTTAAAGCAGAAAAAAATGAACTTTTAGAATTTTCATTTTTTGACCAAAACGACAGCCCCGGGGGTTATTAACATGTTGATATGGTTGTGATTTTTTTTCTGACTGCGGTTTCAAAACCATGCACCAGAATCCACTTCTTTCAACTCAGTAATACATTTTGGATGTGTACCTAGAGTTTAAAGCAGAAAAAACTGAACTTTTAGAATTTTCATTTTTTGACCAAAACGACAGCCCCGGGGGTTATTAACATGTTGATATGGTTGTGATTTTTTTTCTGACTGCGGTTTCAAAACCATGCACCAGAATCCACTTCTTTCAACTCAGTAATACCTTTTGGTTGTGTACCTAGAGTTTAAAGCAGAAAAAAATGAACTTTTAGAATTTTCATTTTTTGACCAAAACGACAGCCCCGGGGGTTATAAACATGTTGATATGGTTGTGATTTTTTTTCTGACTGCGGTTTCAAAACCATGCACCAGAATCCACTTCTTTCAACTCTGTAATACATTTTGGATGTGTACCTAGAGTTTAAATCAGAAAAAACTGAACTTTTAGAATTTTCATTTTTTGACCAAAACGACAGCCCCGGGGGTTATAAACATGTTGATATGGATGTGATTTTTTTTTCTGACTGCGGTTTCAAAACCATGCACCAGAATCCACTTCTTTCAACTCAGTAATACATTTTGGATGTGTACCTAGAGTTTAAAGCAGAAAAAACGGAACTTTTAGAATTTTCATTTTTTGACCAAAACGACAGCCCCGGGGGTTATAAACATGTTGATATGGTTGTGATTTTTTTTCTGACTGTGGTTTCAAAAACATGCACCAGAATCCACTTCTTTCAACTCAGTAATACATTTTGGATGTGTACCTAGAGTTTAAAGCAGAAAAAAACGGAACTTTTAGAATTTTCATTTTTTGACCAAAACGACAGCCCCGTGGGTTATTAACATGTTGATATGGTTGTGATTTTTTTTCTGACTGCGGTTTCAAAACCATGCACCAGAATCCACTTCTTTCAACTCAGTAATACATTTTGGATGTGTACCTAGAGTTTAAAGCAGAAAAAACGGAACTTTTAGAATTTTCATTTTTTGACCAAAACGACAGTGCCGGGGGTTATAAACATGTTAATATGGTTGTGATTTTTTTTCTGACTGCGGTTTCAAAACCATGCACCAGAATCCACTTCTTTCAACTCAGTAATACATTTTGGATGTGTACCTAGAGTTTAAAACAGAAAAAACTGAACTTTTAGAATTTTCATTTTTTGACCAAAACAACAGCCCCGGGGGATATTAACATGTTGATATGGTTGTGATTTTTTTTCTGACTGCGGTTTCAGAACCATGCACCAGAATCCACTTCTTTCAACTCAGTAATACATTTTAGATGTGTACCTAGAGTTTAAAGCAGAAAAAACGGAACTTTTAGAATTTTCATTTTTTGACCAAAACGACATCCCCGGGGGTTATAAACATGTTGATATGGTTGTGATTTTTTTTCTGACTGCGGTTTCAAAACCATGCACCAGAATCCACTTCTTTCAACTCAGTAATACATTTTGGATGTGTACCTAGAGTTTAAAGCAGAAAAAACGGAACTTTTAGAATTTTCATTTTTTTACCAAAACGACAGCCCCGGGGGTTATAAACATGTTGATATGGTTGTGATTTTTTTTCTGACTGCGGTTTCAAAACCATGCACCAGAATCCACTTCTTTCAACTCAGTAATACATTTTGGATGTGTACCTAGAGTTTAAAACAGAAAAAACGGAACTTTTAGAATTTTCATTTTTTGACCAAAACAACAGCCCCGGCGGTTATAAACATGTTGATATGGATGTGATTTTTTTTCTGACTGCGGTTTCAAAACCATGCACCAGAATCCACTTCTTTCAACTCAGTAATACATTTTGGATGTGTACCTAGAGTTTAAAGCAGAAAAAACGGAACTTTTAGAATTTTCATTTTTTGACCAAAACGACAGCCCCGGGGGTTATTAACATGTTGATATGGTTGTGATTTTTTTTCTGACTGCGGTTTCAAAACCATGCACCAGAATCCACTTCTTTCAACTCAGTAATACATTTTGGATGTGTACCTAGAGTTTAAAGCAGAAAAAACGGAACTTTTAGAATTTTCATTTTTTGACCAAAACGACAGTGCCGGGGGTTATAAACATGTTAATATGGTTGTGATTTTTTTTCTGACTGCGGTTTCAAAACCATGCACCAGAATCCACTTCTTTCAACTCAGTAATACATTTTGGATGTGTACCTAGAGTTTAAAACAGAAAAAACTGAACTTTTAGAATTTTCATTTTTTGACCAAAACAACAGCCCCGGGGGATATTAACATGTTGATATGGTTGTGATTTTTTTTCTGACTGCGGTTTCAGAACCATGCACCAGAATCCACTTCTTTCAACTCAGTAATACATTTTAGATGTGTACCTAGAGTTTAAAGCAGAAAAAACGGAACTTTTAGAATTTTCATTTTTTGACCAAAACGACATCCCCGGGGGTTATAAACATGTTGATATGTGTCCCCGGTATGTGTTCCAAGTGTGATAACTGTACTGTCCCTGCTTATATTGTCACCTGCCTGGATGCTACGGCGACCAGTGGCGCCGCTGATGGCTGCCTGGGCGCTGAGCAAATCGACGGGTATGTGTTCCCGTGTGATAACTGTACTTTCCCTGCTTATATGTTACTCACCTGGCTTCTGCAACGACCAGTGGCGCCGCTGATGGCTGCCTAGGTGCTGCGCAGCTCGGCGGGTATGTGCCCCCCGCATGTAATGTCCAATGTAACGTATGTAATGCCCCCCCCCCCCCTTCATCCCTGCTGATGCTGCACTGTAATCCGCAAAAAATTCCTACTGTGCGCAAGCACACATGGCCAATAAAGTTGATTCTATTCTATTCTATTCTATTCTATATGGTTGTGATTTTTTTTCTGACTGCGGTTTCAAAACCGTGCACCAGAATCCACTTCTTTCAACTCAGTAATACATTTTGGATGTGTACCTAGAGTTTAAAGCAGAAAAAACGGAACTTTTAGAATTTTAATTTTTTGACCAAAACGACAGCCCCGGGGGTTATAAACATGTTGATATGGATGTGATTTTTTTTCTGACTGCGGTTTCAAAACCATGCACCAGAATCCACTTCTTTCAACTCAGTAATACATTTTGGATGTGTACCTAGAGTTTAAAGCAGAAAAACAGGAACTTTTAGAATTTTAATTTTTTGACCAAAACGACAGCCCCGGGGGTTATAAACATGTTGATATGGATGTGATTTTTTTTCTGACTGCGGTTTCAAAACCATGCACCAGAATCCACTTCTTTCAACTCAGTAATACATTTTGGATGTGTACCTAGAGTTTAAAGCAGAAAAAACGGAACTTTTAGAATTTTCATTTTTTGACCAAAACGACAGCCCCGGGGGTTATAAACATGTTGATATGGTTGTGATTTTTTTTCTGACTGCGGTTTCAAAACCATGCACTAGAATCCACTTCTTTCAACTCAGTAATACATTTTGGATGTGTACCTAGAGTTTAAAGCAGAAAAAACTGAACTTTTAGAATTTTCATTTTTTGACCAAAACGACAGCCGGGGTTATAAACATGTTGATATGGATGTGATTTTTTTTCTGACTGCGGTTTCAAAACCATGCACCAGAATCCACTTCTTTCAACTCAGTAATACATTTTGAATGTGTACCTAGAGTTTAAAGCAGAAAAAACGGAACTTTTAGAATTTTCATTTTTTGACCAAAACGACAGCCCCGGGGGTTATAAACATGTTGATATGGTTGTGATTTTTTTTCTGACTGCGGTTTCAAAACCATGCACCAGAATCCACTTCTTTCAACTCAGTAATACATTTTGGATGTGTACCTAGAGTTTAAAGCAGAAAAAACGGAACTTTTAGAATTTTCATTTTTTGACCAAAACGACAGCTCCGGGGGTTATAAACATGTTGATATGGATGTGATTTTTTTTCTGACTGCGGTTTCAAAACCATGCACCAGAATCCACTTCTTTCAACTCAGTAATACATTTTGGATGTGTACCTAGAGTTTACAGCAGAAAAAACGGAACTTTTAGAATTTTCATTTTTTGACCAAAACGACAGCCCCGGGGGTTATAAACATGTTGATATGGTTGTGATTTTTTTTCTGACTGCGGTTTCAAAACCATGCACCAGAATCCACTTCTTTCAACTCAGTAATACATTTTGGATGTGTACCTAGAGTTTAAAGCAGAAAAAACGGAACTTTTAGAATTTTCATTTTTTTACCAAAACGACAGCCCCGGGGGTTATAAACATGTTGATATGGATGTGATTTTTTTTCTGACTGCGGTTTCAAAACCATGCACCAGAATCCACTTCTTTCAACTCAGTAATACATTTTGGATGTGTACCTAGAGTTTAAAACAGAAAAAACGGAACTTTTAGAATTTTCATTTTTTGACCAAAACAACAGCCCCGGGGGGTATTAACATGTTGATATGGTTGTGATTTTTTTTCTGACTGCGGTTTCAAAACCATGCACCAGAATCCACTTCTTTCAACTCAGTAATACATTTTGGATGTGTACCTAGAGTTTAAAGCAGAAAAAACGGAACTTTTAGAATTTTCATTTTTTGACCAAAACGACAGCCCCGGGGGTTATAAACATGTTGATATGGATGTGATTTTTTTTCTGACTGCAGTTTCAAAACCATGCACCAGAATCCACTTCTTTCAACTCAGTAATACATTTTGGATGTGTACCTAGAGTTTAAAGCAGAAAAAACGGAACTTTTAGAATTTTCATTTTTTGACCAAAACGACAGCCCCGGGGGTTATAAACATGTTGATATGGTTGTGATTTTTTTTCTGACTGCGGTTTCAAAACCATGCACCAGAATCCACTTCTTTCAACTCAGTAATACATTTTGGATGTGTACCTAGAGTTTAAAGCAGAAAAAACGGAACTTTTAGAATTTTCATTTTTTTACCAAAACGACAGCCCCGGGGGTTATAAACATGTTGATATGGTTGTGATTTTTTTTCTGACTGCGGTTTCAAAACCATGCACCAGAATCCACTTCTTTCAACTCAGTAATACATTTTGGATGTGTACCTAGAGTTTAAAACAGAAAAAACGGAACTTTTAGAATTTTCATTTTTTGACCAAAACAACAGCCCCGGGGGGTATTAACATGTTGATATGGTTGTGATTTTTTTTCTGACTGCGGTTTCAAAACCATGCACCAGAATCCACTTCTTTCAACTCAGTAATACATTTTGGATGTGTACCTAGAGTTTAAAGCAGAAAAAACGGAACTTTTAGAATTTTCATTTTTTGACCAAAACGACAGCCCCGGGGGTTATAAACATGTTGATATGGATGTGATTTTTTTTCTGACTGCAGTTTCAAAACCATGCACCAGAATCCACTTCTTTCAACTCAGTAATACATTTTGGATGTGTACCTAGAGTTTAAAGCAGAAAAAACGGAACTTTTAGAATTTTCATTTTTTGACCAAAACGACAGCCCCGGGGGTTATTAACATGTTGATATGGTTGTGATTTTTTTTCTGACTGCGGTTTCAAAACCATGCACCAGAATCCACTTCTTTCAACTCAGTAATACATTTTGGATGTGTACCTAGAGTTTAAATCAGAAAAAACGGAACTTTTAGAATTTTCATTTTTTGACCAAAACGACAGCCCCGGGGGTTATAAACATGTTGATATGGTTGTGATTTTTTTTCTGACTGCGGTTTCAAAACCATGCACCAGAATCCACTTCTTTCAACTCAGTAATACATTTTGGATGTGTACCTAGAGTTTAAAGCAGAAAAAATGGAACTTTTAGAATTTTCATTTTTTGACCAAATCGACAGCCCCGGGGGTTATAAACATGTTGATATGGATGTGATTTTTTTTCTGACTGCGGTTTCAAAACCATGCACCAGAATCCACTTCTTTCAACTCAGTAATACATTTTGGATGTGTACCTAGAGTTTAAAGCAGAAAAAACGGAACTTTTAGAATTTTCATTTTTTGACCAAAACGACAGCCCCGGGGGTTATTAACATGTTGATATGGTTGTGATTTTTTTTCTGACTGCGGTTTCAAAACCATGCACCAGAATCCACTTCTTTCAACTCAGTAATACATTTTGGATGTGTACCTAGAGTTTAAAGCAGAAAAAACGGAACTTTTAGAATTTTCATTTTTTGACCAAAACGACAGCCCCGGGGGTTATTAACATGTTGATATGGTTGTGATTTTTTTTCTGACTGCGGTTTCAAAACCATGCACCAGAATCCACTTCTTTCAACTCAGTAATACATTTTGGATGTGTACCTAGAGTTTAAATCAGAAAAAACTGAACTTTTAGAATTTTCATTTTTTGACCAAAACGACAGCCCCGGGGGTTATAAACATGTTGATATGGTTGTGATTTTTTTTCTGACTGCGGTTTCAAAACCATGCACCAGAATCCACTTCTTTCAACTCAGTAATACATTTTGGATGTGTACGGAACTTTTAGAATTTTCATTTTTTGATCAAAACGACAGCCCCGGGGGTTATAAACATGTTGATATGGTTGTGATTTTTTTCTGACTGCGGTTTCAAAACCATGCACCAGAATCCACTTCTTTCAACTCAGTAATACCTTTTGGTTGTGTACCTAGAGTTTAAAGCAGAAAAAACTGAACTTTTAGAATTTTCATTTTTTGACCAAAACGACAGCCCCGGGGGTTATTAACATGTTGATATGGTTGTGATTTTTTTTCTGACTGCGGTTTCAAAACCATGCACCAGAATCCACTTCTTTCAACTCAGTAATACATTTTGGATGTGTACCTAGAGTTTAAAGCAGAAAAAACGGAACTTTTAGAATTTTCATTTTTTTACCAAAACGACAGCCCCGGGGGTTATAAAAATCTTGATAAGGTTGTGATTTTTTTTCTGACTGCGGTTTCAAAACCATGCACCAGAATCCACTTCTTTCAACTCAGTAATACATTTTGGATGTGTACCTAGAGTTTAAAGCAGAAAAAACGGAACTTTTAGAATTTTCATTTTTTGACCAAAACGACAGCCCCGGGGGTTATAAACATGTTTATATGGATGTGATTTTTTTTCTGACTGCGGTTTCAAAACCATGCACCAGAATCCACTTCTTTCAACTCAGTAATACATTTTGGATGTGTACCTAGAGTTTAAAGCAGAAAAAACGGAACTTTTAGAATTTTCATTTTTTGACCAAAACGACAGCCCCGGGGGTTATAAACATGTTGATATGGTTGTGATTTTTTTTCTGACTGCGGTTTCAAAACCATGCACCAGAATCCACTTCTTTCAACTCAGTAATACATTTTGGATGTGTACCTAGAGTTTAAAGCAGAAAAAACGGAACTTTTAGAATTTTCATTTTTTTACCAAAACGACAGCCCCGGGGGTTATAAACATGTTGATATGGTTGTGATTTTTTTTCTGACTGCGGTTTCAAAACCATGCACCAGAATCCACTTCTTTCAACTCAGTAATACATTTTGGATGTGTACCTAGAGTTTAAAACAGAAAAAACGGAACTTTTAGAATTTTCATTTTTTGACCAAAACAACAGCCCCGGCGGTTATAAACATGTTGATATGGATGTGATTTTTTTTCTGACTGCGGTTTCAAAACCATGCACCAGAATCCACTTCTTTCAACTCAGTAATACATTTTGGATGTGTACCTAGAGTTTAAAGCAGAAAAAACGGAACTTTTAGAATTTTCATTTTTTGACCAAAACGACAGCCCCGGGGGTTATTAACATGTTGATATGGTTGTGATTTTTTTTCTGACTGCGGTTTCAAAACCATGCACCAGAATCCACTTCTTTCAACTCAGTAATAAATTTTGGATGTGTACCTAGAGTTTAAATCAGAAAAAACGGAACTTTTAGAATTTTCATTTTTTGACCAAAACGACAGCCCCGGGGGTTATAAACATGTTGATATGGTTGTGATTTTTTTTCTGACTGCGGTTTCAAAACCATGCACCAGAATCCACTTCTTTCAACTCAGTAATACATTTTGGATGTGTACCTAGAGTTTAAAGCAGAAAAAATGGAACTTTTAGAATTTTCATTTTTTGACCAAATCGACAGCCCCGGGGGTTATAAACATGTTGATATGGATGTGATTTTTTTTCTGACTGCGGTTTCAAAACCATGCACCAGAATCCACTTCTTTCAACTCAGTAATACATTTTGGATGTGTACCTAGAGTTTAAAGCAGAAAAAACGGAACTTTTAGAATTTTCATTTTTTGACCAAAACGACAGCCCCGGGGGTTATTAACATGTTGATATGGTTGTGATTTTTTTTCTGACTGCGGTTTCAAAACCATGCACCAGAATCCACTTCTTTCAACTCAGTAATACATTTTGGATGTGTACCTAGAGTTTAAAGCAGAAAAAACGGAACTTTTAGAATTTTCATTTTTTGACCAAAACGACAGCCCCGGGGGTTATTGACATGTTGATATGGTTGTGATTTTTTTTCTGACTGCGGTTTCAAAACCATGCACCAGAATCCACTTCTTTCAACTCAGTAATACATTTTGGATGTGTACCTAGAGTTTAAATCAGAAAAAACTGAACTTTTAGAATTTTCATTTTTTGACCAAAACGACAGCCCCGGGGGTTATAAACATGTTGATATGGTTGTGATTTTTTTTCTGACTGCGGTTTCAAAACCATGCACCAGAATCCACTTCTTTCAACTCAGTAATACATTTTGGATGTGTACGGAACTTTTAGAATTTTCATTTTTTGATCAAAACGACAGCCCCGGGGGTTATAAACATGTTGATATGGTTGTGATTTTTTTCTGACTGCGGTTTCAAAACCATGCACCAGAATCCACTTCTTTCAACTCAGTAATACATTTTGGATGTGTACCTAGAGTTTAAAGCAGAAAAAACGGAACTTTTAGAATTTTCATTTTTTGACCAAAACGACAGCCCCGGGGGTTATAAAAATCTTGATAAGGTTGTGATTTTTTTTCTGACTGCGGTTTCAAAACCATGCACCAGAATCCACTTCTTTCAACTCAGTAATACATTTTGGATGTGTACCTAGAGTTTAAAGCAGAAAAAACGGAACTTTTAGAATTTTCATTTTTTTACCAAAACGACAGCCCCGGGGGTTATAAACATGTTTATATGGATGTGATTTTTTTTCTGACTGCGGTTTCAAAACCATGCACCAGAATCCACTTCTTTCAACTCAGTAATACATTTTGGATGTGTACCTAGAGTTTAAAGCAGAAAAAACGGAACTTTTAGAATTTTCATTTTTTGACCAAAACGACAGCCCCGGGGCTTATTAACATGTTGATATGGTTGTGATTTTTTTTTCTGACTGCGGTTTCAAAACCATGCACCAGAATCCACTTCTTTCAACTCAGTAATACATTTTGGATGTGTACCTAGAGTTTAAATCAGAAAAAACTGAACTTTTAGAATTTTCATTTTTTGACCAAAACGACAGCCCCGGGGGTTATAAACATGTTGATATGGTTGTGATTTTTTTTCTGACTGCGGTTTCAAAACCATGCACCAGAATCCACTTCTTTCAACTCAGTAATACATTTTGGATGTGTACCTAGAGTTTAAAGCAGAAAAAACGGAACTTTTAGAATTTTCATTTTTTGACCAAAACGACAGCCCCGGGGGTTATAAACATGTTGATATGGATGTGATTTTTTTTCTGACTGCGGTTTCAAAACCATGCACCAGAATCCACTTCTTTCAACTCAGTAATACATTTTGGATGTGTACCTAGAGTTTAAAGCAGAAAAAACGGAACTTTTAGAATTTTCATTTTTTGACCAAAACGACAGCCCCGGGGGTTATTAACATGTTGATATGGTTGTGATTTTTTTTCTGACTGCGGTTTCAAAACCATGCACCAGAATCCACTTCTTTCAACTCAGTAATACATTTTGGATGTGTACCTAGAGTTTAAATCAGAAAAAACGGAACTTTTAGAATTTTCATTTTTTGACCAAAACGACAGCCCCGGGGGTTATAAACATGTTGATATGGTTGTGATTTTTTTTCTGACTGCGGTTTCAAAACCATGCACCAGAATCCACTTCTTTCAACTCAGTAATACATTTTGGATGTGTACCTAGAGTTTAAAGCAGAAAAAACGGAACTTTTTGAATTTTCATTTTTTGACCAAAACGACAGCCCTCGGGGATTATAAACATGTTGATATGGATGTGATTTTTTTTCTGACTGCGGTTTCAAAACAATGCACCAGAATCCACTTCTTTCAACTCAGTAATACATTTTGGATGTGTACCTAGAGTTTAAAGCAGAAAAAACGGAACTTTTAGAATTTTCATTTTTGACCAAAACGACAGCCCCAGGGGTTATTAACATGTTGATATGGTTGTGATTTTTTTTCTGACTGCGGTTTCAAAACCATGCACCAGAATCCACTTCTTTCAACTCAGTAATACATTTTGGATGTGTACCTAGAGTTTAAATCAGAAAAAACAGAACTTTTAGAATTTTCCTTTTTTGACCAAAACGACAGCCCCGGGGGTTATAAACATGTTGATATGGTTGTGATTTTTTTTCTGACTGCGGTTTCAAAACCATGCACCAGAATCCACTTCTTTCAACTCAGTAATACATTTTGGATGTGTACGGAACTTTTAGAATTTTCATTTTTTGACCAAAACGACAGCCCCGGGGGTTATAAACATGTTGATATGGTTGTGATTTTTTTTCTGACTGCGGTTTCAAAACCATGCACCAGAATCCACTTCTTTCAACTCAGTAATACCTTTTGGTTGTGTACCTAGAGTTTAAAGCAGAAAAAACGGAACTTTTAGAATTTTCATTTTTGACCAAAACGACAGCCCCGGGGGTAATTAACATGTTGATATGGTTGTGATTTTTTTTCTGACTGCGGTTTCAAAACCATGCACCAGAATCCACTTCTTTCAACTCAGTAATACATTTTGGATGTGTACCTAGAGTTTAAAGCAGAAAAAACGGAACTTTTAGAATTTTCATTTTTTGACCAAAACGACAGCCCCTGGGGTTATAAAAATCTTGATAAGGTTGTGATTTTTTTCTGACTGCGGTTTCAAAACCATGCACCAGAATCCACTTCTTTCAACTCAGTAATACATTTTGGATGTGTACCTAGAGTTTAAAGCAGAAAAAACAGAACTTTTAGAATTTTCATTTTTTGACCAAAACGACAACCCCGGGGGTTATAAACATGTTGATATGGTTGTGATTTTTTTTATGACTGCGGTTTCAAAACCATGCACCAGAATCCACTTCTTTCAACTCAGTAATACATTTTCACGGAAGAGGAATACAAATATCTTTTTGTACAACACCCCATTATGCCGGTATTTTACCATATTCCTAAAGTGCATAAGAGTAAGGAAAATCCACCTGGGAGACCCATCATGGCAGGGGTACAATACTTAAGTGCCAACCTATCTCACTTTATTGATATCCTCTTACAGCCCTACGTACAACTGAACAAGTCACACTTAAAGGACTCAACCAGTGTACTACACAAACTTGACACTGTAATTTGGCAAGATGACTTCTTCTGGCTAACAGTGGATGTCCAGGCTTTGTATTCTTCAATACCCCACGCCAAAGGAATTGAAGCTGTGAAGTTGGTCCTCACTAAAAACCCACTTGTCTCGGAAGATGAAAGTAAATTTATTTTGGCAAGCATTGAGTATATTTTAAAACACAACTTCTTTGAATTCAATGGCAAATTTTATTTGCAAAAAAATGGTACAGCAATGGGGACCAAATTTGCCCCCTCATATGCAAACTTGCTGATGGGAGTCTGGGAAGAAAAACATGTATACGGTTCCAAGTACGAACAGAATATTCGTTTTTTCCAAAGGTATATCGATGACCTAATCTTCATCTGGCAGGGAACTGAGGAAAGCCTCCGTGAGTTCACCGACTATCTTCAGGTGAATAACTTCAACCTTAAGTTTACCTCCAAATATGACAACAAGAAAATTGACTTCTTGGATCTTTCCCTCTGTGGCGTACCGGGAGAGAGAATATCTACAAGCACCTACTTCAAGGAAGTAGATGCTAACAGCTATATCCCCTACAACAGCTGCCACCATCAGAAATGGAAGGACAGAATCCCATTTTCTCAATTTACTCGCATTAAGAGGAATTGCACTAAAGAAGAGGACTATACAGCTCAATCAAGTGTACTTGCAAAAAGATTCCAAGAAAGGGGCTACAATCCAAAAAAGATTGAAGATGCAAGGAGCAAAGCTGCCCTACTCGACAGAGGAACCATGCTGACTGGAAATTCCACCAAAAGTAAAACATACAATCCTACCAGTCGCCCCTTTATTACACAATTCAATAAAGAAAATGTACTCATTAAGAAAGTGCTAGAAAAGAACTGGAACATCTTACAAAAGGATCCAATTTTGGGACCCACTCTACCGAGTAAACCCAATATCATATTCCGAAGAGCAACGAATTTAAAAAACCTTATCGCCCCAAGTCAATTCACCACAGAACCAGCAGGAGAAATTAAGAAACAACACTTTTTAAGTGATCAGAACAGATGTACCCCCTGCAGCAAATGTATATGCTGCAGGTTCATGGAGAAAAAACGTTTAAATGGGTAACTGATGACAACAAGAAAAGTTTTACCCTTAAACACCCGTGTACCTGCAACTCCACCTTTGTTATATATAGGATAACCTGCGGCTGTGGCCTATTTTATATAGGAAAGACGAAAAGACAAATTAAAATCCGGGTGCAAGAGCACATGAGAAATATAAAGAACAAAGTCATGACCCATAGCCTTCCTCGACATTATGCCGAAAAACATAATGGGGAGATTAACACCAAGAACTTCATGTTCACAGTGCTGGAACATATCCCAGTTCACCCCAGAGGGGGCAATAGAGAACTCACACTGTCAAAAAAGGAGTCTTTCTGGATTTATACCATGAATTCCCTAATCCCATTGGGCCTTAATGAGAATATCGATATAGCATCGTTCCTTTAAAATATTCTCATTCATTATTTCATCTCTGGCTACTTCCCTCTCCCCCTTCTTTCTATTCTCATCTGAATAATACCCCTTTCATCTTGGCACACATCTAGGCCATATTTTGTAATTTTAAGTTATTATATGACATATTTTCATACGACTGTACATATGGAGTCTGGGGAGTTATAAACCTGGTTAAAAAAAGTGGAGTTTGGTCATGTTGACTCAGGATCTTGCATGATTTCGGGTATAAATGATCACCCTCCACAGATAGTGTAACATTTACACTTCATATTGCAATCACCCCTCACTGTAGCTCTATTATAGTCAGTCACATCCACTTTCATTTTTATTTATATTTATATTATATTTATATATTTTTTTTTATATATTTATTTTTATTTTTATTTTATTTTCTTTTATTTGTATTTATATTTATTTGTATTTATTTTTATTATATATATTTTGGTACTTATGTATTATCTGGGCTCCCATGTTAAATGCACCCCATTTTTTCATACCCCTACTATCCAACTACGCATGGAGTTGATTTTATATAGTGTGGCGAGCGCAGCGAGCCACCGTGCCCGAAGCGTGGCGAGCGCAGCGAGCCCTGCGAGGGGACGCGGTCTCATAAGAAAAACGGGAGCCCAGATATTACATAAGTACCTATATTTTTTTATTTTATTATTTTTTTTATTTATTTTATTACTATCACTATCATTATTTTTATTTTTATTTTGATTTGCATTTCATATATATAAATAATATATTAGTGGTTTTTTTAGCTGGTAGTAGCACCTCACCTACTAGCTCCCCCATGTCTTATCCCATTATGGGAACCTTCCATTAGTTCCATAGGAACCTTCCATTAGTTCACTCGTTTCCAGTGACCTGTCACCCATTTGAGCACTTTATCTAATATTGGAACTTCCCTTTAGCGTACTCGTTTCTGGGGACTTGTACACTGTGCACTCCGTCCCGGCGGAAGTTAAATCCCGGGGACACTTCTGTAACTACTCCATACCCCCTTATTAGAACCCTCTGGTAGGGTCCGGGGGCGCTAAGATCTTTATCCACACACCACACTTTGTTATTTATTTACACATCGCTTTTTTCAAAACAGACACCCGGCACCGATACTTCCGGTGACACGAGTGACAGATATCACATGAGGAACCCCATAGTGATTACTCTGTTTCCAGGGGACGCCTTCAGGGTGCACTACGCCCTCTAGCTTGCACGCTCACTATTCCGCTTAACCGGATGTACGTCAGTTGTCACCGGTAGCGTACGTGTGTAGCGATAAATAATACTCACACTTGCACTTCCACGATCTTATACTTCTATATTCTGAGGGGTGTTTATTTAGCCATACAAGCCCACCCCTTACCCATTTTTACCTATTTTTTACCTAGATACATATGGTTCTATTAACGTTGACCGGAAGTGGTCATTGAAACGCACATTGGAACGCACTGGCGTCCCGGAAATGCCTATCATTTCTATCTATTTTTCCTATCTAACACGGCCGTTTATGAGGTTTTGGATATGTAATCCACTATATATACCCAGCGCTGTCACACCCACTGACACATATTGACACCACTGGTATATTTGACCTTTATCAGCCCTATTTTAGGCTAATTATGGATTCAGACTCTTTCCCCTCCCACAGGAAGTGAGGTCACTGGTATAATGGTATATTAAGGTGCCACTTCTAACCATCAGTACACTGGCTCCTGGAGACCCCGTGATACTGGGCTTACATGCTATTGAGGTAAGGTTGCACTCCCTAAGACTCCATATTTGAGAGACTTTGTTTATCATTGTAATTTTGTATTCTGATTACATCACAGAAACTTCATTTGTTGTGAACAGACTACAACAACTGTTTTAATTGTACTGAGAGATACTTCATGTTTTCTGTGAATTCACCATTGGTATTGGAGATCCACTTCCCATCCCAAGGGTATGTTATTTTTGTTATTATGGGATTAAACCTTTTAATACGATGATTACCATAAGATCTCAATTTGATCTCACCTTAAAGGCTGTACAAAGTTACTGAACCTGAAGAATACCTCACTTGATTTTATGCAAACCCATCTTTTTGCCTTAAAAGACCACACCTATCCCGGTATGTAAACCATTTCCTGTTATATCCTTCAACGTTAATTCCACCCTTTGTTAAACTAAGATTTAATGTAAGGCCTTCTTGTGTCCTATAGAGACGGTTCAAACCTTCCATAGTGGACAGCACCACTCTAATTTGAGAAACTTTTTTACCATTACTGGTATGTACCTATTGCCTACAGGATCGGTATTCCACTTGTAAAAATTATAGCATATTAAATGTATTCATTCTTTTGCCCTAATAGGCTACTACAAATAAAACTTCCATTAAACTATACAGCTCCACTCACAAATTGTATAGGAGATCTCTCCAGTCCATCTCGTTGTCTTAAAAGACCGCACCCATTCTGGTATGTAAAAAGCCTTTGGTTGCATTTTTCAACATTAATTCCACCCAGAGCTAATTGAGACTGAATGAAAGACCTTTCTGTCTACTATAGAGGCAGTTCAAGCCTTTTCACGGCGGACTACATTACACTTACCTGAGAGATTTTTCTCACCACTTTTGGTATGTACACATCACCTATAGGGTCAATACCCCTTATGTAAAAACTATACCATGTTAAAATGTATTCATCCTCTTTGCCCCTATAGGCAATCTTTATTAAAGTCTATTAAACCATACAGTCCCACCATTAAAAGGTGTAGGAGATTTCTCCCCATTTGGGTAGGTAGAACTCCTTGGTAATTTTTTCCTTCTTTTTGCCATTCTCTTTTTTCTCCATTTTTATCTCCTCCTCCTCGCCTCCTCGGACCTACCTTTTTTCCTCCTCATCATCTTTCTGGAATGCCTCTTGTATTTTATGAATTTTCTTGTATGTATGAATTTTCTTTATATTTGTATAAAATAAAGAAAACTTTTTAATATGTTTTAAATATCAATTTGTAACGGCATGTTTTACCACTCATATAGATTGATACATTTGCCCCTGATGAAGTCCTAAGGGACGAAACGCGTTGGGCCGCGGATCTACAATTTATGTGGCATATTTCTGAAAAAAACCTGAACACATGAAATCTTTTTACTGCTGGATGAACCACCAATAAATGTTTACCTGTTTTTACAACTATTGTTTATTCACTGTATGTTGAGCCACAAAGTGGTATATGCAGCGCACCCCTATTCTCTTTTCTATCTCTTCTCTCACTGTACCTTCATTGACAGCAGGGTACTATAGAGGTGCTGCTCCTTTCAGCGCATTATTGGGGCCACTATCCTTTCCTATATATATATATATATATATATATATATATATATTTCACATTTAATTGATTAGTGGTGTCACACACTCAGGGCTAGTACTAAGGTATTTGGTGCCCCCCTGCAAATTATAAATTTGCACCCACTCTCCAATACGTAATAAAAGTACAACAGAAAAAGAATGTGGTCTGAAGAGGTAAGGGGGTACCACACAATTGTACCTTCAATTCAAATTGGCCACACAGCAGCACAATCTTTTTCAAATTACACCACACATAGTGCCTCAAAAATGTAGAGGCCTAGCTTCATGAGGAAGTGGTGTGGACACATAATAGCACTAATAACACTTCAATGCCCCTTATACATTATCCCACACACCCTATTGCCAATATCACATTATGCCACGCACCATAATGCCCCTTACACATTATGCCAAACACCGTAATGCCCATATCACACTATGCCACACTGGCGGCGTAGTGAGGCAGGAGGCATAGCGCAGCTACTATATTTCGTAGTGCGCGCCTGCCTCCTGCCTAATTTATGAACGGTCAGCATTGCTGACCGTTCCGCCGCCTGCAGCTATTGACTTCGACAGCTGCAGATGGCGATGCCCTATGCCCACAGCAGGGACAGCGTTGTCCCTGCTGCTGGCTCTGAGCTGCGCTTCGGCGGCAAGATCTTAGTAGATCTTGTCGGTGTCCCCTCTTGCTTCCCCTCACTACTGAGGCGAAGCAGGAACTGTTAAAGCGGCGCTGTTAGCACCGCTATAATAAATCTACCCCTCAGAGAGAATAGGGTTCAGTAATAGTTATGTGGTATAGGAGGGAAGGGCAGGGCCTAAGTAAGGCTTGATAGTGTCGGAAAGCTGCAGATAGTCGCCCAGTGACCGTGTTATGACAGGCGAGAGCGGAGCCTGGGCAGTGCATCCCCTGTCCTCCCATCTTAATGCTAAAGCCGCTGCCCCCTGCCACTTCCCCTTACCGCTGACAGAAAGTAGGTCACCAGGTTCAGTTGCCGGTGCCGCATTTGTGAAACAGCCACAGTGCACAGCAGATCACCTCTCCCGATGTGAGCCACCCTACACTGCATCTGCTGCTAAGTGGCTAGCGCCCCTGCTCTGCACACATTCACCTGAACTGTAAAATAGCCAGGGTAGGAGGACACCACTGCCGCCACCGAACATAGCACACTGTTAACATATCACGGCCACAGCCAGGTCAGCAACCCAAACGTAGTCGCGTTCAAACCGGGATACTGATTCCTGCCTCCTGCAGGCTGCTGCTGCACAGCCAATGGTTAGTACTGTACATTGGTAATGTGTTGTGGCGGCCGCCTGCTAGCGGTGGAGTGCAATGTCTGTGTGCAGTGCTTCGGATCGTAAATAGATATCTGCAATGGGTTGGGGCATAACAGGCTTGCCTGGGCCCCTAGGACTTTAGGGCCCTTGGACAACGGCCCACTAAGCCCATGTGAAAATACTGCCCTGACTACACTACACACTGGCACTGCTGTGCTTGGCTCTCTCTGCAGAGAGATGAGCTCCAGGCCCAAGGCAGCTCCTTAGCTCATTGCCACCTTCCCTCCTTACCTATAACATTGAGGATCATGGGGGGCTTCAGAATTCAATTGGGGACTCTTCTCCAACTTTACAACAGGCTCTCCACAGCAGCCAGCAGGGGATGAATCGGAGGCAGCCACAGCCTCCGGGCAGCACACAGACAAAGTGCGGACATATCTGCCCCCTTGATCTATTTGGACTGCTTCTGACGAAAAGGGGATTCCTTTTCGTACCAGAATAGATACTCCGCGCGATGTCGAAGTGAATGTAGAATGATAGGCCCACCCAATCCAAGATTTCTTGAGAGATAGCAGCTTACCCCCTACTAGATGCGTCTCTTGTAGACATATGATATCAGTTGCATATTGGCGTAATTGCCGCATTACTATTGCCCTTTTGATTCTATCATTCATCCCCCTCACATTCCATGTTAATAAGCTATATTTCATCACCCCCATACTTTCTTTTTTTTATATGTGATCTGGGTTCTGGTTGGGAGTTCTATTTCTCCCTTGAAGGTCATACTTGTGTCATTAATCTTATTCCTTGTTAACCTTTTTTCCCTTTCCCTTACCCCCCACCCTGCATGCCCCTTCCACCTCCAGACATGCTTATTCCACCGCCCCCTTCCCTCCCTTCCCGTGCGGAACCTATTCATTCCATCTTCTCTTGGGGCAATAAGATTATTGGCCACTGATGGGGAGTTCTCTCCCGCTCTTAAGGTGCCTCTATGTTGCCCCCCGGTGCTGCAGCTTTATCAGATCTTACTACTAATCTGGATAAAGGGGGGGGTACCAACAAAGAGAAGAAAAAAAAAAAAAAAGCAGCAGTTCAATATACATGATGATACTGGGATTTCAATACTTCGTTTGACACTTTGATTTGATATTAGTGTCTATTACATCCCCTTTTTTTTATACATTCTTCTTTTTCTTTTTTTTCCCCTCCCCCCTCCCCCTTCCTTCCCCCCTATTCAGGTGGAGTTCATTGGCCGTGAAGCTGGAAAGTTCCTGTCCAGCCAAGTGGCCACTTCACTAGGATTGGTGAAGAACTTCGTTTTCTCCTCATGAATTACTCTGAGTTTGGCGGGGAACATCATTGCGTACTGTAGTTGGAGCTCTCTCAGACGCTTTTTTACAGTATTAAATTGCGCTCTTTCAAATCTGTAACCTCTAACTCACATCCTCACATTATTTTCTATATCCCCAACCATATATCCCACACTCCATCCACATAACAAGCAAAACATTCCTTAGTGACATGATATCACTGGCTGACAAGTCACTGACACCCACAAGAACAGCACTCATGACAACTTAAATACTCTGTGCTGACGTATTTGATCTAACAGGACATGTGCATGAAGCTGAAGTAGTGAATGTGGTAGATGTGCAGGTAGGGGACAAGCCTACTGATTTCTCATTAAATATATATGGTTTATCATACCATACATTGTATCATAACTCTATTATGACTACAAGAAGATGATTAAAAAATACAATTTCATAAATATATTCACTGTGTATGTTCTGCATGAAATTTGGGACTGTATATGATCAATAGGAAATGGTTCACCCTAAAGGTCATTGTCCTGTTTGCATACAAAAGATGGACACAATCAAAATATGAATTTATAATGTTAAATACTTAATAATACAAAGCTAGGAAACTGGTAATAACAATACAATGGAGCTGTATTGTTCATGCTGCTATATATAAAATGTAATAAATAATATTGACCACTCTGGTATAATTCCATCCTAAAGTAATGAAACATAATAAAGAGACTGTGTCCTGCTTTGTTGGCTGGGCTGCTCCACACTGGCTATTCACAGGTGCAATCCCATTACTGATTGCCATGGGGGATTTGACCTGCTCTGTTTCCAACATGGGCTGGTTCACCCCTCTTTAAGCAACCTGGTATCTCTGAGCTCCCCCAGAGTCACCATATTGATGCTGATCTTAATGTGGACACCCGTTCAACATAGCTCAGTACGGACCAGAACTCCTGGCCTCAAGCACTCCAACAGCCTCAGCCTCCCAAGTAGCTGGGATTACAGGCACACGCCACAGTGCCCGGCAACCTGGTATCTCTGAGCTCCCCCAGAGTCACCATATTGATGCTGATCTTAATGTGGACACCCGTTCAACATAGCTCAGTACGGACCAGAACTCCTGGCCTCAAGCACTCCAACAGCCTCAGCCTCCCAAGTAGCTGGGATTACAGGCACACGCCACAGTGCCCGGCGAGGAGCTGTGATTGTTACTTAGCATAGGAATTTCTCTGCCTATGATGTCATTACAATGAGAAAGCAGCTTATCATTGCCATCTACTGGCCACTCCTGTAACTACATTCTTTATATGTTCACAGGCAATGGCTAATTTAGATTGGGTGTAGTCTTTATTCAGCATTGTGAGTGAATATTCTATATCAATAATCATGCACTGCTCATGGTAGTGCTATTGAATCCCGAAAACACTTATTCATTATTTGCAGTGGTCATTTCATTAAAGTTTGTTCCACTATGTAGGTATTGCTCTGTGGCATCCCAATAACCTCTAACTCACCTCCTCACATTATTTTCTATATCCCCAACCATATATCCCACACTCCATCCACATCACAAGCAAAACGGTCCTTAGTGACATGATATCACTGGCTGACAAGTCACTGACACCCACAAGAACAGCACTCATGACAACTTAAATACTATGTGCTGACATATTTGATCTGACAGGACATGTGCATGAAGCTGAAGTAGTGAATGTGGTAGATGTGCAGGTAGGGGACTAGCCTACTGATTTCTCATCAAATATATATGGTTTATCATACCATACATTGTATCATAACTTTATTATGACTATAAGAAGATGATTAAAAAATACAATTTCATAAATATATTCACTGTGTATGTTCTGCATGAAATTTGGGACTGTACATGATCAATAAGAAATGGTTCACCCTAAAGGTCATTGTCCTGTTTGCATACAAAAGATGGACACAATCAAATTATGAAATTATAATGTAAAATACTTAATACAAAGCAAGGAAACTGGTAATAACAATACAATGGAGCTGTATTGTTCATGCTGCTATATATAAAATGTAATAAATAATATTGACCACTCTGGTATAATTCCATCCTAAAGTAATGAAACATAATAAAGAGACTGTGTCATGCTTTGTTGGCTAGGTTGCTCCACACTGGCTATTCACAGGTGCAATCCCACTACTGATCAGCATGGGGGATTTGACCTGCTCTGTTTCCAACCTGGGCCGGTTCACCCCTCTTTAAGCAACCTGGTATCTCTAAACTCCCCCAGAGTCACCATATTGATGCTGATCTTAATGTGGACACGCGTTCAACATAGCTCAGGAGGGACCAGAACTCCTGTCCTCAAGCACTCCAACAGCCTCAGCCTCCCAAATAGCTGGGATTACAGGCACACGCCACAGTGCCTGGCGAGGAGCTGTGATTGTTATTTAGCATAGGAAGTTCTCTGCCTGTGATGTCATTACAATGAGAAAGCAGCTTATCATTGCCATCTACTGGCCACTCCTGTAACTACATTCTTTATATGTTCACAGGCAATGGCTAATTTAGATTGTGTGTAGTCTTTATTCAGCATTGTGAGTGAATATTCTATATCAATAATCATGCACTGCACATGGTAGTGCTATTGAATCCCGAAAACACTTATTCATTATTTGCAATGGTCATTTCATTAAAGTTTGTTCCACTATGTAGTTATTGCTCTGTGGCATCCCAATAACCTCTAACTCACCTCCTCACATTATTTTCTATATCCCCAACCATATATCCCACACTCCATCCACATCACAAGCAAAACATTCCTTAGTGACATGATATCACTGGCGGACAAGTCACTGACACCCACAAGAACAGCACTCATGACAACTTAATAACTCTGTGCTGATGTATTTGATCTGACAGGACATGTGCATGAAGCTGAAGTAGTGAATGTGGTAGATGTGCAGGTAGGGGACTAGCCTACTGATTTCTCATCAAATATATATGGTTTATCATACCATACATTGTATCATAACTCTATTATGACTACAAGAAGATGATTAAAAAATACAATTTCATAAATATATTCACTGTGTATGTTCTGCATGAAATTTGGGACTGTATATGATCAATAGGAAATGGTTCACCCTAAAGGTCATTGTCCTGTTTGCATACAAAAGATGGACACAATCAAAATATGAATTTATAATGTAAAATACTTAATAATACAAAGCAAGGAAACTGGTAATAACAATACAATGGAGCTGTATTGTTCATGCTGCTATATATAAAATGTAATAAATAATATTGACCACTCTGGTATAATTCCATCCTAAAGTAAAGAAACATAATAAAGAGACTGTGTCATGCTTTGTTGGCTAGGCTGCTCCACACTGGCTATTCACAGGTGCAATCCCACTACTGATCAGCATGGGGGATTTGACCTGCTCTGTTTCCAACCTGGGCCGGTTCACCCCTCTTTAAGCAACCTGGTATCTCTGAGCTCCCCCAGAGTCACCATATTGATGCTGATCTTAATGTGGACACCCGTTCAACATAGCTTAGTACAGACCAGAACTCCTGGCCTCAAGCACTCCAACAGCCTCAGCCTCCCAAGTAGCTGGGATTACAGGCACACGCTACAGTGCCCGACGAGGAGCTGTGATTGTTATTTAGCATAGGAATTTCTCTGCCCGTGATGTCATTACAATGAGAAAGCAGCTTATCATTGCCATCTACTGGCCACTCCTGTAACTACATTCTTTATATGTTCACAGGCAATGGCTAATTTAGATTGGGTGTAGTCTTTATTCAGCATTGTGAGTGAATATTCTATATCAATAATCATGCACTGCACATGGTATTGCCATTGAATCCCGAAAACACTTATTCATTATTTGCAGTGGTCATTTCATTAAAGTTTGTTCCACTATGTAGTTATTGCTCTGTGGCATCCCAATAATCTCTAACTCACCTCCTCACATTATTTTCTATATCCCCAACCATATATCCCACACTCCATCCACATCACAAGCAAAACATTCCTTAGTGACATGATATCACTGGCTGACAAGTCACTGACGACCACAAGAACAGCACTCATGACAACTTAAATACTCTGTGCTGATGTATTTGATCTTACAGGACATGTGCATGAAGCTGAAGTAGTGAATGTGGTAGATGTGCAGGTAGGGGACTAGCCTACTGATTTCTCATCAAATATATATGGTTTATCCTACCATACATTGTATCATAACTCTATTATGACTACAAGAAGATGATTAAAAAATACAATTTCATAAATATATTCACTGTGTATGTTCTGCATGAAATTTGGGACTGAACATGATCAATAGGAAATGGTTCACCCTAAAGGTCATTGTCCTGTTTGCATACAAAAGATGGATACAATCAAATTATGAATTTATAATGTAAAATACTTAATACAAAGCAAGGAAACTAATAGAATATTTACTCACAATGACGAATAAGGACTACACCCAATCTAAATTAGCCATTGCCTGTAAACAGATAAAGAATGTAGTTACAGGAGTGGCCAGTAGATGGCATTGATAAGCTGCTTTCTCATTGTAATGACATCACAGTCAGAGAAATTCCTATGCTAAATAACAATCACAGCTCCTCGCCGGGCACTGTGGCGTGTGCCTGTAATCCCAGCTACTTGGGAGGCTGAGGCTGTTGTAATGCTTGAGGCCAGGAGTTCTGGTCCGTACTAAGCTATGTTGAACAGGTGTCCACATTAAGATCAGCATCAATATGGTGACTCTGGGGGAGCGCAGAGATACCAGGTTGCTTAAAGAAGGGTGAACCGGCCCAGGTTGGAAACAGAGCAGGTCAAATCCCCCATGCTGATCAGTAGTGGGATTGCACCTGTGAATAGCCAGTGTGGAGCAACCTAGCCAACAAAGCAGGACACAGTCTCTTTATTATGTTTCATTACTTTAGGATGGAATTATACCAGAGTGGTCAATATTATTTATTACATTTTATATATAGCAGCATGAACAATACAGCTCCATTGTATTGTTATTACCAGTTTCCTTGCTTTGTATTAAGTATTTTACATTATAAATTCATTATTTGATTGTGTCCATCTTTTGTATGCAAACAGGACAATGACCTTTAGGGTGAACCATTTCCTATTGATCATATACAGTCCCAAATGTCATGCAGAACATACACAGTGAATATATTTATGAAATTGTATTTTTTTATCATCTTCTTGTAGTCATAATAGAGTTATTATACAATGTATGGTATGATAAACCATATATATTTGATGAGAAATCAGTAGGCTAGTCCCCTACCTGCACATCTACCACATTCACTACTTCAGCTTCATGCACATGTCCAGTAAGATCAAATACGTCAGCACAGAGTATTTAAGTTGTCATGAGTGCTGTTCTTGTGGGTGTCAATGACTTGTCAGCCAGTGATATCATGTCATTAAGGAATGTTTTGCTTCTTGTGATGTGGATGGAGTGTGGGATATATGGTTGGGGATATAGAAAATAATGTGAGGAGGTGAGTTAGAGGTTAATGGGATGCCACAGAGCAATAACTACATAGTGGAACAAACTTTAACAAAATGACCATTGCAATTAATGAATAAGTGTTTTTGGGATTCAATAGCAATACCATGTGCAGTGCATGGTTTTTGATATAGAATATTTACTCACAATGCCGAATAAGGACTACACCCAATCTAAATTAGCCATTGCCTGTGAACAGATAAAGAATGTTGTTACAGGAGTGGCCAGTAGATGGCAATGATAAGCTGCTTTCTCATTGTAATGACATCACAGGCAGAGAAATTCCTATGCTAAATAACAATCACAGCTCCTCGCCGGGCACTGTGGCGTGTGCCTGTAATCCCAGCTACTTGGGAGGCTGAGGCTGTTGGAGTGCTTGAGGCCAGGAGTTCTGGTCCGTACTAAGCTATGTTGACCGGGTGTCCACATTAAGATCAGCATCAATATGGTGACTCTGGGGGAGCTAAGAGATACCAGGTTGCTTAAAGAGGGGTGAACCGGCCCAGGTTGGAAACAGAGCAGGTCAAATCCCCCATGCTGATCAGTAGTGGGATTGCACCTGTGAATAGCCAGTGTGGAGCAGCTTAGCCAACAAAGCAGGACACAGTCTCTTTATTATGTTTCATTACTTTAGGATGGAATTATACCAGAGTGGTCAATATTATTTATTACATTTTATATATAGCAGCATGAACAATACAGCTCCATTGCATTGTTATTACCAGTTTCCTAGCTTTGGATTATTAAGTGTTTTACATTATAAATTCATTATTTGATTGTGTCCATCTTTTGTATGCAAACAGGGCAATGACCTTTAGGGTGAACCATTTCCTATTGATCATGTACAGTCCCAAATTTTATGCAGAACATACTCAGTGAATATATTTATGAAATTGTATTTTTTAAGCATCTTCTTGTAGTCATAATAGAGTTATGATACAATGTATAGTATGATAAACCATATATATTTGATGAGAAATCAGTAGGCTAGTCCCCTACCTGAACATCTACCACATTCACTACTTCAGCTTCATGCACATGTCCTGTAAGATCAAATACGTCAGCACAGAGTATTTAAGTTGTCATGAGTGCTGTTCTTGTGGGTGTCAGTGACTTGTCAGCCAGTGATATCATGTCATTAAGGAATGTTTTGCTTCTTGTGATGTGGATGGAGTGTGGGATACATGGTTGGGGATATAGAAAATAATGTGAGGAGGTGAGTTAGAGGTTAATGGGATGCCACAGAGCAATACCTACATAGTGGAACAAACTTTAACAAAATGACCATTGCAATTAATGAATAAGTGTTTTTGGGATTCAATAGCAATACCATGTGCAGTGCATGGTTTTTGATATAGAATATTTACTCACAATGCCGAATAAGGACTACACCCAATCTAAATTAGCCATTGCCTGTGAACAGATAAAGAATGTAGTTACAGGAGTGGCCAGTAGATGGCATTGATAAGCTGCTTTCTCATTGTAATGACATCACAGTCAGAGAAATTCCTATGCTAAATAACAATCACAGCTCCTCGCCGGGCACTGTGGTGTGTGCCTGTAATCCCAGCTACTTGGGAGGCTGAGGCTGTTGGAGTGCTTGAGGCCCGGAGTTCTGGTCCGAACTGAGCTATATCGAACTGGTGTCCACATTAAGATCAGCATCAATATGGTGACTCTGGGGGAGCTCAGAGATACCAGGTTGCTTAAAGAGGGGTGAACCGGCCCAGGTTGGAAACAGAGCAGGTCAAATCTCCCATGCTGATCAGTAGTGGGATTGTACCTGTGAATAGCCAGTGTGGAGCAGCCTAGCCAACAAAGCATGACACAGTCTCTTTATTATGTTTCATTTCTTTAGGATGGAATTATACCAGAGTGGTCAATATTATTTATTACATTTTATATATAGCAACATGAACAATACAGCTCCATTGTATTGTTATTACCAGTTTCCTTGCTTTGTATTAAGTATTTTACATTATAAATTCATAATTTGATTGTGTCCATCTTTTGTATGCAAACAGGACAATGACCTTTAGGGTGAACCATTTCTTATTGATCATGTACAGTCCCAAATTTCATGCAGAACATACACAGTGAATATATTTATGAAATTGTATTTTTTAATCATCTTCTTGTAGTCATAATAGAGTTATGATACAACGTATGGTATGATAAACCATATATATTTGATGAGAAATCAGTAGGCTAGTCCCCTACCTGCACTTCTACCACATTCACTACTTCAGCTTCATGCACATGTCCTGTAAGATCAAATATGTCAGCACAGAGTATTTAAGTTGTCATGAGTGCTGTTCTTGTGGGTGTCAGTGACTTGTCAGCCAGTGATATCATGTCACTAAGGAATGTTTTGCTTGTTATGTGGATGGAGTGTGGGATATATGGTTGGGGATATAGAAAATAATGTGAGGAGGTGAGTTAGAGGTTATTGGGATGCCACAGAGCAATACCTACATAGTGGAACAAACTTTAATGAAATCACCACTGCAAATAATGAATAAGTGTTTTCGGGATTCAATAGCAATACCATGTGCAGTGCATGATTATTGATATAGAATATTCACTCACAATGCTGAATAAAGACTACACCCAATCTAAATTAGCCATTGCCTGTGAACATATAAAGAATGTAGTTACAGGAGTGGCCAGTAGATGGAATTGATAAGCTGCTTTCTCATTGTAATGACATCACAGTCAGAGAAATTCCTATGCTAAATAACAATCACAGCTCCTCACCGGGCACAGTGGCGTGTGCCTGTAATCCCAGCTACTTGGGAGGCTGAGGCTGTTGGAGTGCTTAAGGCCAGGAGTTCTAGTCCGTACCGAGCTATGTTGAACGGGTGTCCACATTAAGATCAGCATCAATATGGTGACTCTGGGGGAGCTCAGAGATACCAGGTTGCTTAAAGAGGGGTGAACCGGCCCAGGTTGGAAACAGAGCAGGTCAAATCCCCCATGGTGATCAGTAATGGGATTGCACCTGTGAATAGCCAGTGTGGAGCAACCTAGCCAACAAAGCATGACACAGTCTCTTTATTATGTTTCATTACTTTAGGATGGAATTATACCAGAGTGGTCAATATTATTTATTACATTTTATATATAGCAGCATGAACAATACAGCTCCATTGTATTGTTATTACTAGTTTCCTTGCTTTGTATTATTAAGTATTTTACATTATAAATTCATTATTTGATTGTGTCCATCTTTTGTATGCAAACAGGACAATGACTTTTAGGGTGAACCATTTCCTATTGATCATGTACAGTCCCAAATTTCATGCAGAACATACACAGTGAATATATTTATGAAATTGTATTTTTTAATCATCTTCTTGTAGTCATAATAGAGTTATGATACAATGTATGGTATGATAAACCATATATATTTGATGAGAAATCAGTAGGCTTGTCCCCTACCTGCACATCTACCACATTCACTACTTCAGCTTCATGCACATGTCCTGTAAGATCAAATACATCAGCACAGAGTATTTAAGTTGTCATGAGTGCTGTTCTTGTGGGTGTCAGTGACTTGTCAGCCAGTGATATCATGTCACTAAGGAATGTTTTGCTTGTTATGTGGATGGAGTGTGGAATATATGGTTGGGGATATAGAAAATAATGTGAGGAGGTGAGTTAGAGGTTATTGGGATGCCACAGAGCAATACCTACATAGTGGAACAAACTTTAATGAAATCACCACTGCAAATAATGAATAAGTGTTTTCGGGATTCAATAGCACAACCATGAGCAGTGCATGATTATTGATATAGAATATTCACTCACAATGCTGAATAAAGACTACACCCAATCTAAATTAGCCATTGCCTGTGAACATATAAAGAATGTAGTTACAGGAGTGGCCAGTAGATGGCATTGATAAGCTGCTTTCTCATTGTAATGACATCACAGTCAGTGAAATTCCTATGCTAAATAACAATCACAGCTCCTCGCCGGGCACTGTGGCGTGTGCCTGTAATCCCAGCTACTTGGGAGGCTGAGGCTGTTGGAGTGCTTGAGGCCAGGAGTTCTGGTCCGTACTAAGCTATGTTGAACAGGTGTCCACATTAAGATCAGCATCAATATGGTGACTCTGGGGGAGCTCAGAGATACCAGGTTGCTTAAAGAGGGGTGAACCGGCCCAGGTTGGAAACAGAGCAGGTCAAATCCCCCATGCTGATCAGTAGTGGGATTGCACCTGTGAATAGCCAGTGTGGAGCAACCTAGCCAACAAAGCATGACACAGTCTCTTTATTATGTTTCATTACTTTAGGATGGAATTATACTAGAGTGGTCAATATTATTTATTACATTTTATATATAGCAGCATGAACAATACAGCTCCATTGCATTGTTATTACCAGTTTCCTTGCTTTGTATTATTAAGTATTTTACATTATAAATTCATAAGTTGATTGTGTCCATCTTTTGTATGCAAACAGGACAATGACCTTTAGGGTGAACTATTTCCTTTTGATCATGTACAGTCCCAAATTTCATGCAGAACATACACAGTGAATATATTTATGAAATTGTATTTTTTAATCATCTTCTTGTAGTCATAATAGAGTTATGATACAATGTATGGTATGATAAACCATATATATTTGATGAGAAATCAGTAGGCTTGTCCCCTACCTGCACATCTACCACATTCACTACTTCAGCTTCATGCACATGTCCTGTAAGATCAAATACGTCAGCACAGAGTATTTAAGTTGTCATGAGTGCTGTTCTTGTGGGTGTCAGTGACTTGTCAGCCAGTGATATCATGTCACTAAGGAATGTTTTGCTTGTGATGTGGATGGAGTGTGGGATATATGGTTGGGGATATAGAAAATAATGTGAGGAGGTGAGTTAG
Organism: Crinia signifera; assembly: GCF_055691185.1. Lineage (NCBI taxonomy): Eukaryota > Metazoa > Chordata > Amphibia > Anura > Myobatrachidae > Crinia > Crinia signifera. The sequence goes on from NW_028142153.1 coordinate 129,689, forward strand.
AGGTTATTGGGATGCCACAGAGCAATACCTACATAGTGGAACAAACTTTAATGAAATCACCACTGCAAATAATGAATAAGTGTTTTCGGGATTCAATAGCACTACCATGAGCAGTGCATGATTATTGATATAGAATATTCACTCACAATGCTGAATAAAGACTACACCCAATCTAAATTAGCCATTGCCTGTGAACATATAAAGAATGTAGTTACAGGAGTGGCCAGTAGATGGCAATGATAAGCTGCTTTCTCATTGTAATGACATCACAGGCAGAGAAATTCCTATGCTAAATAACAATCACAGCTCCTCGCCGGGCACTGTGGCGTGTGCCTGTAATCCCAGCTACTTGGGAGGCTGAGGCTGTTGGAGTGCTTGAGGCCAGGAGTTCTGGTCCGTACTGAGCTATGTTAAACGGGTGTCCACATTAAGATCAGCATCAATATGGTGACTCTGGGGGAGCTCAGAGATACCAGGTTGCTTAAAGAGGGGTGAACCGGCCCAGGTTGGAAACAGAGCAGGTCAAATCCCCCATGCTGATCAGTAGTGGGATTGCACCTGTGAATAGCCAGTGTGGAGCAGCCTAGCCAACAAAGCATGACACAGTCTTTTTATTATGTTTCATTACTTTAGGATGGAATTATACCAGAGTGGTCAATATTATTTATTACATTTTATATATAGCAGCATGAACAATACAGCTCCATTGCATTGTTATTACCAGTTTCCTAGCTTTGTATTATTAAGTGTTTTACATTATAAATTCATTATTTGATTGTATCCATCTTTTGTATGCAAACAGGACAATGACCTTTAGGGTGAACCATTTCCTATTGATCATGTACAGTCCCAAATTTCATGCAGAACATACTCAGTGAATATATTTATGAAATTGTATTTTTTAATCATCTTCTTGTAGTCATAATAGAGTTATTATACAATGTATAGTATGATAAACCATATATATTTGATGAGAAATCAGTAGGCTAGTCCCCTACCTGCACATCTACCACATTCACTACTTCAGCTTCATGCACATGTCCTATAAGATCAAATACGTCAGCACAGAGTATTTAATTTGTCATGAGTGGTGTTCTTGTGGGTGTCAGTGACTTGTCAGCCAGTGATATCATGTCATTAAGGAATGTTTTGCTTCTTGTGATGTGGATGGAGTGTGGGATACATGGTTGGGGATATAGAAAATAATGTGAGGAGGTGAGTTAGAGGTTAATGGGATGCCACAGAGCAATACCTACATAGTGGAACAAACTTTAACAAAATGACCATTGCAATTAATGAATAAGTGTTTTTGGGATTCAATAGCAATACCATGTGCAGTGCATGGTTTTTGATATAGAATATTTACTCACAATGCCGAATAAGGACTACACCCAATCTAAATTAGCCATTGCCTGTGAACAGATAAAGAATGTAGTTACAGGAGTGGCCAGTAGATGGAATCGATAAGATGCTTTCTCATTGTAATGACATCACAGTCAGTGAAATTCCTATGCTAAATAACAATCACAGCTCCTCGCCGGGCACTGTGGCGTGTGCCTGTAATCCCAGCTACTTGGGAGGCTGAGGCTGTTGGAGTGCTTGAGGCCAGGAGTTCTGGTCCGTACTAAGCTATGTTGAACGGGTGTCCACATTAAGATCAGCATCAATATGGTGACTCTGGGGGAGCTCAGAGATACCAGGTTGCTTAAAGAGGGGTGAACCGGCCCAGGTTGGAAACAGAGCAGGTCAAATCCCCATGCTGATCAGTAGTGGGATTGCACCTGTGAATAGCAAGTGCGAGCAACCTAGCCAACAAAGCATGACACAGTCTCTTTATTATGTTTCATTTCTTTAGGATGGAATTATACCAGAGTGGTCAATATTATTTATTACATTTTATATATAGCAACATGAACAATACAGCTCCATTGTATTGTTATTACTAGTTTCCTTGCTTTGTATTAAGTATTTTACATTATAAATTTATTATTTGATTGTGTCCATCTTTTGTATGCAAACAGGACAATGACCTTTAGGGTGAACCATTTCTTATTGATCATGTACAGTCCCAAATTTCATGCAGAACATACACAGTGAATATATTTATGAAATTGTATTTTTTAATCATCTTCTTGTAGTCATAATAGAGTTATGATACAATGTATGGTATGATAAACCATATATATTTGATGAGAAATCAGTAGGCTTGTCCCCTACCTGCACATCTACCACATTCACTACTTCAGCTTCATGCACATGTCCTGTAAGATCAAATATGTCAGCACAGAGTATTTAAGTTGTCATGAGTGCTGTTCTTGTGGGTGTCAGTGACTTGTCAGCCAGTGATATCATGTCACTAAGGAATGATTTGCTTGTGATGTGGATGGAGTGTGGGATATATGGTTGGGGATATAGAAAATAATGTGAGGAGGTGAGTTAGAGGTTATTGGGATGCCACAGAGCAATACCTACATAGTGGAACAAACTTTAATGAAATCACCACTGCAAATAATGAATAAGTGTTTTCGGGATTCAATAGCAATACCATGTGCAGTGCATGGTTTTTGATATAGAATATTTACTCACAATGCCGAATAAGGACTACACCCAATCTAAATTAGCCATTGCCTGTGAACAGATAAAGAATGTAGTTACAGGAGTGGCCAGTAGATGGCATTGATAAGCTGCTTTCTCATTGTAATGACATCACAGTCAGTGAAATTCCTATGCTAAATAACAATCACAGCTCCTCACCGGGCACTGTGGCGTGTGCCTGTAATCCCAGCTACTTGGGAGGCTGAGGCTGTTGGAGTGCTTGAGGCCAGGAGTTCTGGTCCGTACTGAGCTATGTTGAATGGGTGTCCACATTAAGATCAGCATCAATATGGTGACTCTGGGGGAGCTCAGAGATACTAGGTTGCTTAAAGAGGGGTGAACCGGCCCAGGTTGGAAACAGAGCAGGTCAAATCCCCCATGCTGATCAGTAGTGGGATTGCACCTGTGAATAGCAAGTGTGGAGCAACCTAGCCAACAAAGCATGACACAGTCTCTTTATTATGTTTCATTTCTTTAGGATGGAATTATACCAGAGTGGTCAATATTATTTATTACATTTTATATATAGCAACATGAACAATACAGCTCCATTGTATTGTTATTACTAGTTTCCTTGCTTTGTATTAAGTATTTTACATTATAAATTTATTATTTGATTGTATCCATCTTTTGTATGCAAACAGGACAATGACCTTTAGGGTGAACCATTTCTTATTGATCATGTACAGTCCCAAATTTCATGCAGAACATACACAGTGAATATATTTATGAAATTGTATTTTTTAATCATCTTCTTGTAGTCATAATAGAGTTATGATACAATGTATGGTATGATAAACCATATATATTTGATGAGAAATCAGTAGGCTAGTCCCCTACCTGCACATCTACCACATTCACTACTTCAGCTTCATGCACATGTCCTGTAAGATCAAATACGTCAGCACAGAGTATTTAAGTTGTCATGAGTGCTGTTCTTGTGGGTGTCAGTGACTTGTCAGCCAGTGATATCATGTCACTAAGGAATGTTTTGCTTGTTATGTGTATGGAGTGTGGGATATATAGTTGGGGATATAGAAAATAATGTGAGGAGGTGAGTTAGAGGTTATTGGGATGCCACAGAGCAATACCTACATAGTGGAACAAACTTTAATGAAATCACCACTGCAAATAATGAATAAGTGTTTTCGGGATTCAATAGCAATACCATGTGCAGTGCATGATTATTGATATAGAATATTCACTCACAATGCTGAATAAAGACTACACCCAATCTAAATTAGCCATTGCCTGTGAACAGATAAAGAATGTAGTTACAGGAGTGGCCAGTAGATGGCAATGATAAGCTGCTTTCTCATTGTAATGACATCACAGTCAGAGAAATTCCTATGCTAAATAACAATCACATCTCCTCGCCGGGCACTGTGGCGTGTGCCTGTAATCCCAGCTACTTGGGAGGCTGAGGCTGTTGGAGTGCTTGAGGCCAGGAGTTCTGGTCCATACTAAGCTATGTTGAACGGGTGTCCACATTAAGATCAGCATCAATATGGTGACTCTGGGGGAGCTAAGAGATACCAGGTTGCTTAAAGAGGGGTGAACCGGCCCAGGTTGGAAACAGAGCAGGTCAAATCCCCCATGCTGATCAGTAGTGGGATTGCACCTGTGAATAACCAGTGTGGAGCAGCCTAGCCAACAAAGCATGACACAGTCTCTTTATTATGTTTCATTACTTTAGGATGGAATTATACCAGAGTGGTCAATATTATTTATTACATTTTATATATAGCAGCATGAACAATACAGCTCCATTGTATTGTTATTACCAGTTTCCTTGCTTTGTATTAAGTATTTTACATTATAAATTCATTATTTGATTGTGTCCATCTTTTGTATGCAAACAGGACAATGACCTTTAGGGTGAACCATTTCCTATTGATCATATACAGTCCCAAATGTCATGCAGAACATACTCAGTGAATATATTTATGAAATTGTATTTTTTTATCATCTTCTTGTAGTCATAATAGAGTTATGATACAATGTATGGTATGATAAACCATATATATTTGATGAGAAATCAGTAGGCTTGTCCCCTACCTGCACATCTACCACATTCACTACTTCAGCTTCATGCACATGTCCTGTAAGATCAAATACGTCAGCACAGAGTATTTAAGTTGTCATGAGTGCTGTTCTTGTGGGTGTCAGTGACTTGTCAGCCAGTGATATCATGTCACTAAGGAATGTTTTGCTTGTTATGTGGATGGAGTGTGGAATATATGGTTGGGGATATAGAAAATAATGTGAGGAGGTTAGTTAGAGGTTAATGGGATGCCACAGAGCAATACCTACATAGTGGAACAAACTTTAACAAAATGACCATTGCAATTAATGAATAAGTGTTTTTGGGATTCAATAGCAATACCATGTGCAGTGCATGGTTTTTGATATAGAATATTTACTCACAATGCCGAATAAGGACTACACCCAATCTAAATTAGCCATTGCCTGTGAACAGATAAAGAATGTAGTTACAGGAGTGGCCAGTAGATGGCATTGATAAGCTGCTTTCTCATTGTAATGACATCACAGTCAGTGAAATTCCTATGCTAAATAACAATCACAGCTCCTCACCGGGCACTGTGGCGTGTGCCTGTAATCCCAGCTACTTGGGAGGCTGAGGCTGTTGGAGTGCTTGAGGCCAGGAGTTCTGGTCCGTACCGAGCTATGTTGAACGGGTGTCCACATTAAGATCAGCATCAATATGGTGACTCTGGGGGAGCTAAGAGATACCAGGTTGCTTAAAGAGGGGTGAACCGGCCCAGGTTGGAAACAGAGCAGGTCAAATCCTCCATGCTGATCAGTAGTGGGATTGTACCTGTGAATAGCCAGTGTGGAGCAACCTAGCCAACAAAGCATGACACAGTCTCTTTATTATGTTTCATTACTTTAGGATGGAATTATACCAGAGTGGTCAATATTATTTATTACATTTTATATATAGCAGCATGAACAATACAGCTCCATTGTATTGTTATTACCAGTTTCCTTGCTTTGTATTATTAAGTATTTTACATTATAAATTCATAAGTTGATTGTGTCCATCTTTTGTATGCAAACAGGACAATGACCTTTAGGGTGAACCATTTCCTATTGATCATGTACAGTCCCAAATTTCATGCAGAACATACACAGTGAATATATTTATGAAATTGTATTTTTTAATCATCTTCTTGTAGTCATAATAGAGTTATGATACAATGTATGGTATGATAAACCATATATATTTGATGAGAAATCAGTAGGCTTGTCCCCTACCTGCACATCTACCACATTCACTACTTCAGCTTCATGCACATGTCCTGTAAGATCAAATACATCAGCACAGAGTATTTAAGTTGTCATGAGTGCTGTTCTTGTGGGTGTCAGTGACTTGTCAGCCAGTGATATCATGTCACTAAGGAATGTTTTGCTTGTTATGTGGATGGAGTGTGGAATATATGGTTGGGGATATAGAAAATAATGTGAGGAGGTGAGTTAGAGGTTATTGGGATGCCACAGAGCAATACCTACATAGTGGAACAAACTTTAATGAAATCACCACTGCAAATAATGAATAAGTGTTTTCGGGATTCAATAGCACAACCATGAGCAGTGCATGATTATTGATATAGAATATTCACTCACAATGCTGAATAAAGACTACACCCAATCTAAATTAGCCATTGCCTGTGAACACATAAAGAATGTAGTTACAGGAGTGGCCAGTAGATGGCATTGATAAGCTGCTTTCTCATTGTAATGACATCACAGTCAGTGAAATTCCTATGCTAAATAACAATCACAGCTCCTCACCGGTCACTGTGGCGTGTGCCTGTAATCCCAGCTACTTGGGAGGCTGAGGCTGTTGGAGTGCTTGAGGCCAGGAGTTCTGGTCCGTACCGAGCTATGTTGAACGGGTGTCCACATTAAGATCAGCATCAATATGGTGACTCTGGGGGAGCTCAGAGATACCAGGTTGCTTAAAGAGGGGTGAACCGGCCCAGGTTGGAAACAGAGCAGGTCAAATCCCCCATGCTGATCAGTAGTGGGATTGCACCTGTGAATAGCAAGTGCGGAGCAACCTAGCCAACAAAGCATGACACAGTCTCTTTATTATGTTTCATTTCTTTAGGATGGAATTATACCAGAGTGGTCAATATTATTTATTACATTTTATATATAGCAACATGAACAATACAGCTCCATTGTATTGTTATTACCAGTTTCCTTGCTTTGTATTATTAAGTATTTTACATTATAAATTCATAAGTTGATTGTGTCCATCTTTTGTATGCAAACAGGACAATGACCTTTAGGGTGAACTATTTCCTTTTGATCATGTACAGTCCCAAATTTCATGCAGAACATACACAGTGAATATATTTATGAAATTGTATTTTTTAATCATCTTTTTGTAGTCATAATAGAGTTATGATACAATGTATGGTATGATAAACCATATATATTTGATGAGAAATCAGTAGGCTTGTCCCCTACCTGCACATCTACCACATTCACTACTTCAGCTTCATGCACATGTCCTGTAAGATCAAATACGTCAGCACAGAGTATTTAAGTTGTCATGAGTGCTGTTCTTGTGGGTGTCAGTGACTTGTCAGCCAGTGATATCATGTCACTAAGGAATGTTTTGCTTGTGATGTGGATGGAGTGTGGGATATATGGTTGGGGATATAGAAAATAATGTGAGGAGGTGAGTTAGAGGTTATTGGGATGCCACAGAGCAATACCTACATAGTGGAACAAACTTTAATGAAATCACCACTGCAAATAATGAATAAGTGTTTTCGGGATTCAATAGCACTACCATGAGCAGTGCATGATTATTGATATAGAATATTCACTCACAATGCTGAATAAAGACTACACCCAATCTAAATTAGCCATTGCCTGTGAACATATAAAGAATGTAGTTACAGGAGTGGCCAGTAGATGGCAATGATAAGCTGCTTTCTCATTGTAATGACATCACAGGCAGAGAAATTCCTATGCTAAATAACAATCACAGCTCCTCGCCGGGCACTGTGGCGTGTGCCTGTAATCCCAGCTACTTGGGAGGCTGAGGCTGTTGGAGTGCTTGAGGCCAGGAGTTCTGGTCCGTACTGAGCTATGTTAAACGGGTGTCCACATTAAGATCAGCATCAATATGGTGACTCTGGGGGAGCTCAGAGATACCAGGTTGCCGGGCACTGTGGCATGTGCCTGTAATCCCAACTACTTGGGAGGCTGAGGCTGTTGGAATGCTTGAGGCCAGGAGTTCTGGTCCGTACTGAGCTATGTTGAACGGGTGTCCACATTAAGATCAGCATCAATATGGTGACTCTGTGGGAGCTCAGAGATACCAGGTTGCTTAAAGAGGGATGAACCGGCCCAGGTTGGAAACAGAGCAGGTCAAATCCCCCATGCTGATCAGTAGTGGGATTGCACCTGTGAATAGCCAGTGTGGAGCAGCCTAGCCAACAAAGCATGACACAGTCTCTTTATTATGTTTCATTACTTTAGGATGGAATTATACCAGAGTGGTCAATATTATTTATTACATTTTATATATAGCAGCATGAACAATACAGCTCCATTGCATTGTTATTACCAGTTTCCTAGCTTTGTATTATTAAGTGTTTTACATTATAAATTCATTATTTGATTGTATCCATCTTTTGTATGCAAACAGGACAATGACCTTTAGGGTGAACCATTTCCTATTGATCATGTACAGTCCCAAATTTCATGCAGAACATACTCAGTGAATATATTTATGAAATTGTATTTTTTAATCATCTTCTTGTAGTCATAATAGAGTTATTATACAATGTATAGTATGATAAACCATATATATTTGATGAGAAATCAGTAGGCTAGTCCCCTACCTGCACATCTACCACATTCACTACTTCAGCTTCATGCACATGTCCTGTAAGATCAAATACGTCAGCACAGAGTATTTAATTTGTCATGAGTGGTGTTCTTGTGGGTGTCAGTGACTTGTCAGCCAGTGATATCATGTCATTAAGGAATGTTTTGCTTCTTGTGATGTGGATGGAGTGTGGGATACATGGTTGGGGATATAGAAAATAATGTGAGGAGGTGAGTTAGAGGTTAATGGGATGCCACAGAGCAATACCTACATAGTGGAACAAACTTTAACAAAATGACCATTGCAATTAATGAATAAGTGTTTTTGGGATTCAATAGCAATACCATGTGCAGTGCATGGTTTTTGATATAGAATATTTACTCACAATGCCGAATAAGGACTACACCCAATCTAAATTAGCCATTGCCTGTGAACAGATAAAGAATGTAGTTACAGGAGTGGCCAGTAGATGGAATCGATAAGATGCTTTCTCATTGTAATGACATCACAGTCAGTGAAATTCCTATGCTAAATAACAATCACAGCTCCTCGCCGGGCACTGTGGCGTGTGCCTGTAATCCCAGCTACTTGGGAGGCTGAGGCTGTTGGAGTGCTTGAGGCCAGGAGTTCTGGTCCGTACTAAGCTATGTTGAACGGGTGTCCACATTAAGATCAGCATCAATATGGTGACTCTGGGGGAGCTCAGAGATACCAGGTTGCTTAAAGAGGGGTGAACCGGCCCAGGTTGGAAACAGAGCAGGTCAAATCCCCATGCTGATCAGTAGTGGGATTGCACCTGTGAATAGCAAGTGCGAGCAACCTAGCCAACAAAGCATGACACAGTCTCTTTATTATGTTTCATTTCTTTAGGATGGAATTATACCAGAGTGGTCAATATTATTTATTACATTTTATATATAGCAACATGAACAATACAGCTCCATTGTATTGTTATTACTAGTTTCCTTGCTTTGTATTAAGTATTTTACATTATAAATTTATTATTTGATTGTGTCCATCTTTTGTATGCAAACAGGACAATGACCTTTAGGGTGAACCATTTCTTATTGATCATGTACAGTCCCAAATTTCATGCAGAACATACACAGTGAATATATTTATGAAATTGTATTTTTTAATCATCTTCTTGTAGTCATAATAGAGTTATGATACAATGTATGGTATGATAAACCATATATATTTGATGAGAAATCAGTAGGCTTGTCCCCTACCTGCACATCTACCACATTCACTACTTCAGCTTCATGCACATGTCCTGTAAGATCAAATATGTCAGCACAGAGTATTTAAGTTGTCATGAGTGCTGTTCTTGTGGGTGTCAGTGACTTGTCAGCCAGTGATATCATGTCACTAAGGAATGATTTGCTTGTGATGTGGATGGAGTGTGGGATATATGGTTGGGGATATAGAAAATAATGTGAGGAGGTGAGTTAGAGGTTATTGGGATGCCACAGAGCAATACCTACATAGTGGAACAAACTTTAATGAAATCACCACTGCAAATAATGAATAAGTGTTTTCGGGATTCAATAGCAATACCATGTGCAGTGCATGGTTTTTGATATAGAATATTTACTCACAATGCCGAATAAGGACTACACCCAATCTAAATTAGCCATTGCCTGTGAACAGATAAAGAATGTAGTTACAGGAGTGGCCAGTAGATGGCATTGATAAGCTGCTTTCTCATTGTAATGACATCACAGTCAGTGAAATTCCTATGCTAAATAACAATCACAGCTCCTCACCGGGCACTGTGGCGTGTGCCTGTAATCCCAGCTACTTGGGAGGCTGAGGCTGTTGGAGTGCTTGAGGCCAGGAGTTCTGGTCCGTACTGAGCTATGTTGAATGGGTGTCCACATTAAGATCAGCATCAATATGGTGACTCTGGGGGAGCTCAGAGATACTAGGTTGCTTAAAGAGGGGTGAACCGGCCCAGGTTGGAAACAGAGCAGGTCAAATCCCCCATGCTGATCAGTAGTGGGATTGCACCTGTGAATAGCAAGTGTGGAGCAACCTAGCCAACAAAGCATGACACAGTCTCTTTATTATGTTTCATTTCTTTAGGATGGAATTATACCAGAGTGGTCAATATTATTTATTACATTTTATATATAGCAACATGAACAATACAGCTCCATTGTATTGTTATTACTAGTTTCCTTGCTTTGTATTAAGTATTTTACATTATAAATTTATTATTTGATTGTATCCATCTTTTGTATGCAAACAGGACAATGACCTTTAGGGTGAACCATTTCTTATTGATCATGTACAGTCCCAAATTTCATGCAGAACATACACAGTGAATATATTTATGAAATTGTATTTTTTAATCATCTTCTTGTAGTCATAATAGAGTTATGATACAATGTATGGTATGATAAACCATATATATTTGATGAGAAATCAGTAGGCTAGTCCCCTACCTGCACATCTACCACATTCACTACTTCAGCTTCATGCACATGTCCTGTAAGATCAAATACGTCAGCACAGAGTATTTAAGTTGTCATGAGTGCTGTTCTTGTGGGTGTCAGTGACTTGTCAGCCAGTGATATCATGTCACTAAGGAATGTTTTGCTTGTTATGTGTATGGAGTGTGGGATATATAGTTGGGGATATAGAAAATAATGTGAGGAGGTGAGTTAGAGGTTATTGGGATGCCACAGAGCAATACCTACATAGTGGAACAAACTTTAATGAAATCACCACTGCAAATAATGAATAAGTGTTTTCGGGATTCAATAGCAATACCATGTGCAGTGCATGATTATTGATATAGAATATTCACTCACAATGCTGAATAAAGACTACACCCAATCTAAATTAGCCATTGCCTGTGAACAGATAAAGAATGTAGTTACAGGAGTGGCCAGTAGATGGCAATGATAAGCTGCTTTCTCATTGTAATGACATCACAGTCAGAGAAATTCCTATGCTAAATAACAATCACATCTCCTCGCCGGGCACTGTGGCGTGTGCCTGTAATCCCAGCTACTTGGGAGGCTGAGGCTGTTGGAGTGCTTGAGGCCAGGAGTTCTGGTCCATACTAAGCTATGTTGAACGGGTGTCCACATTAAGATCAGCATCAATATGGTGACTCTGGGGGAGCTAAGAGATACCAGGTTGCTTAAAGAGGGGTGAACCGGCCCAGGTTGGAAACAGAGCAGGTCAAATCCCCCATGCTGATCAGTAGTGGGATTGCACCTGTGAATAACCAGTGTGGAGCAGCCTAGCCAACAAAGCATGACACAGTCTCTTTATTATGTTTCATTACTTTAGGATGGAATTATACCAGAGTGGTCAATATTATTTATTACATTTTATATATAGCAGCATGAACAATACAGCTCCATTGTATTGTTATTACCAGTTTCCTTGCTTTGTATTAAGTATTTTACATTATAAATTCATTATTTGATTGTGTCCATCTTTTGTATGCAAACAGGACAATGACCTTTAGGGTGAACCATTTCCTATTGATCATATACAGTCCCAAATGTCATGCAGAACATACTCAGTGAATATATTTATGAAATTGTATTTTTTTATCATCTTCTTGTAGTCATAATAGAGTTATGATACAATGTATGGTATGATAAACCATATATATTTGATGAGAAATCAGTAGGCTTGTCCCCTACCTGCACATCTACCACATTCACTACTTCAGCTTCATGCACATGTCCTGTAAGATCAAATACGTCAGCACAGAGTATTTAAGTTGTCATGAGTGCTGTTCTTGTGGGTGTCAGTGACTTGTCAGCCAGTGATATCATGTCACTAAGGAATGTTTTGCTTGTTATGTGGATGGAGTGTGGAATATATGGTTGGGGATATAGAAAATAATGTGAGGAGGTTAGTTAGAGGTTAATGGGATGCCACAGAGCAATACCTACATAGTGGAACAAACTTTAACAAAATGACCATTGCAATTAATGAATAAGTGTTTTTGGGATTCAATAGCAATACCATGTGCAGTGCATGGTTTTTGATATAGAATATTTACTCACAATGCCGAATAAGGACTACACCCAATCTAAATTAGCCATTGCCTGTGAACAGATAAAGAATGTAGTTACAGGAGTGGCCAGTAGATGGCATTGATAAGCTGCTTTCTCATTGTAATGACATCACAGTCAGTGAAATTCCTATGCTAAATAACAATCACATCTCCTCACCGGGCACTGTGGCGTGTGCCTGTAATCCCAGCTACTTGGGAGGCTGAGGCTGTTGGAGTGCTTGAGGCCAGGAGTTCTGGTCCGTACCGAGCTATGTTGAACGGGTGTCCACATTAAGATCAGCATCAATATGGTGACTCTGGGGGAGCTAAGAGATACCAGGTTGCTTAAAGAGGGGTGAACCGGCCCAGGTTGGAAACAGAGCAGGTCAAATCCTCCATGCTGATCAGTAGTGGGATTGTACCTGTGAATAGCCAGTGTGGAGCAACCTAGCCAACAAAGCATGACACAGTCTCTTTATTATGTTTCATTACTTTAGGATGGAATTATACCAGAGTGGTCAATATTATTTATTACATTTTATATATAGCAGCATGAACAATACAGCTCCATTGTATTGTTATTACCAGTTTCCTTGCTTTGTATTATTAAGTATTTACATTATAAATTCATAAGTTGATTGTGTCCATCTTTTGTATGCAAACAGGACAATGACCTTTAGGGTGAACCATTTCCTATTGATCATGTACAGTCCCAAATTTCATGCAGAACATACACAGTGAATATATTTATGAAATTGTATTTTTTAATCATCTTCTTGTAGTCATAATAGAGTTATGATACAATGTATGGTATGATAAACCATATATATTTGATGAGAAATCAGTAGGCTTGTCCCCTACCTGCACATCTACCACATTCACTACTTCAGCTTCATGCACATGTCCTGTAAGTACAAATACGTCAGCACAGAGTATTTAAGTTGTCATGAGTGCTGTTCTTGTGGGTGTCAGTGACTTGTCAGCCAGTGATATCATGTCACTAAGGAATGTTTTGCTTGTGATGTGGATGGAGTGTGGGATATATGGTTGGGGATATAGAAAATAATGTGAGGAGGTGAGTTAGAGGTTATTGGGATGCCACAGAGCAATACCTACATAGTGGAACAAACTTTAATGAAATCACCACTGCAAATAATGAATAAGTGTTTTCGGGATTCAATAGCACTACCATGAGCAGTGCATGATTATTGATATAGAATATTCACTCACAATGCTGAATAAAGACTACACCCAATCTAAATTAGCCATTGCCTGTGAACATATAAAGAATGTAGTTACAGGAGTGGCCAGTAGATGGCAATGATAAGCTGCTTTCTCATTGTAATGACATCACAGGCAGAGAAATTCCTATGCTAAATAACAATCACAGCTCCTCGCCGGGCACTGTGGCGTGTGCCTGTAATCCCAGCTACTTGGGAGGCTGAGGCTATTGGAGTGCTTGAGGCCAGGAGTTCTGGTCCGTACTGAGCTATGTTGAACGGGTGTCCATATTAAGATCAGCATCAATATGGTGACTCTGGGGGAGCTCAGAGATACCAGGTTGCTTAAAGAGGGGTGAACCGGCCCAGGTTGGAAACAGAGCAGGTCAAATCCCCCATGCTGATCAGTAGTGGGATTGCACCTGTGAATAGCCAGTGTGGAGCAGCCTAGCCAACAAAGCATGACACAGTCTTTTTATTATGTTTCATTACTTTAGGATGGAATTATACCAGAGTGGTCAATATTATTTATTACATTTTATATATAGCAGCATGAACAATACAGCTCCATTGCATTGTTATTACCAGTTTCCTAGCTTTGTATTATTAAGTGTTTTACATTATAAATTCATTATTTGATTGTATCCATCTTTTGTATGCAAACAGGACAATGACCTTTAGGGTGAACCATTTCCTATTGATCATCATAGGCGAATCTAGAATTATGGTAATGGGTGGTCCCAGATGTAGAGATAACAGCAGGGGAACCTTTGCGCAGCCGCGCGGAAAAAAGGGGGCGTGGCCTCATGGGAAGGAGGCGTGGCATCACAAAAAGGGGTGTGGTATTACACTTTAAACCATACACAGTAATGCCCATTACACATTTTAGCAAACTCCGTAATACCCATTACACATAAAGCCACACGAGGTAATGCCAATTACACATAAGGCCACACACCATAATGCCCAGTACACATTGTGCCACACATCATTATGCCCATTACATACATATCAAACTGTAATGCCCATTACATATTTGCCACATAAGTGCTGCTTATCTACGTGCTCATTGCTAGGGGGTTCTTGCTTGATGGCACCATAGTACCCATTACACATGATGCCGCACACCATAGTACCCATTACACATGATGCCGCACACCATAGTACCCATTACACATGATGCCGCACACCATAGTACCCATTACACATGATGCCGTACACCATAGTACCCATTACACATGATGCCGCACACCATAGTACCCATTACACATGATGCCGCACACCATAGTACCCATTACACATGATGCCGCACATGATTAAAGGGGGGCGGGCTGAGGTGAAAGCGTGGAGAAGAATTGGAGCGGAAACTGCAGGGGTGACAGTCATTGACAGCTGGGCAGAGAGCAGGGGGCTGCCCGGCTGTATTCAGAGCACTGCAGGTCACGGCTGTTTGAAATAATACCCCTTTCATAATAGAAAATGCTGGGATTTTCCCGGGAATATGGTCCCAGGATCATGCAGGGACATTCCCAGGCTGACCCCTTATACACCAGCCTAGTCCCTGCATTTTATGGTATGAGGGGGAGAGACAAACACTCCCCTCTTCCTACCCCCCTTTAACCAACCAGCTATATTTTTGGAACCAACTGACCCATTTACATGAGACCAGTATCATATTGAAGAACTTTTGTGTTGGCTTTAAATGATTTTGGTCCCGTGAAACTGGGCTGTTTGGTTCCAGAGAAATCTGCCCTCAAAAACATAAATAGTCATGAAATTACATTTAAGAAATGAAAAAAAAAACAACCGGTTTAACCTCAATATCCCTGGAACCAATTAACCCATATGGATCCAGCCTGGTATCAGATTGAAGACCCAGCGATTTGGGTTCGACTGAGATCAACCTCGAGCTTCAGTGATGCCGAAGGGGGAACTGGCAGCCATTGAACTGGGTGGGGGTCGGAATTAGTGGGTCCCATGTTATTCTATAGGGATAACGTTCCAGCTTTGCCTGGCCGTATCTCCGGTTCCCAGAGGGCTAGAGACACGGGGCTGGGCTCGTTGGAAAGCCCCATCCCTCAGCTACAAAATGGGCTAATGGGTGGTCCTGTGCACCCCCGGACCACCCCCTAGATTCGCCTTTGTTGATCATGTACAGTCCCAAATTTCATGCAGAACATACTCAGTGAATATATCTATGAAATTGTATTTTTTAATCATCTTCTTGTAGTCATAATAGAGTTATGATACAATGTATGGTATGATAAACCATATATATTTGATGAGAAATCAGTAGGCTAGTCCCCTACCTGCACATCTACCACATTCACTACTTCAGCTTCATGCACATGTCCTGTAAGATCAAATACGTCAGCACAGAGTATTTAAGTTGTCATGAGTGGTGTTCTTGTGGGTGTCAGTGACTTGTCAGCCAATGATATCATGTCACTAAGGAATGTTTTGCTTCTTGTGATGTGGATGGAGTGTGGGATACATGGTTGGGGATATAGAAAATAATGTGAGGAGGTGAGTTAGAGGTTAATGGGATGCCACAGAGCAATACCTACATAGTGGAACAAACTTTAACGAAATGACCATTGCAATTAATGAATTAGTGTTTTGGGGATTCAATAGCACTACCATTTGCAGAGCATGGTTTTTGATATAGAATATTTACTCACAATGCCGAATAAAGACTACACCCAATCTAAATTAGCCATTGCCTGTGAACATATAAAGAATGTAGTTACAGGAGTGGCCAGTAGATGGCATTGATAAGCTGCTTTCTCATTGTAATGACATCACAGTCAGAGAAATTCCTATGCTAAATAACAATCACAGCTCCTCGCCGGGCACTGTGGCGTGTGCCTGTAATCCCAGCTACTTGGGAGGCTGAGGCTGTTGGAGTGCTTGAGGCCAGGAGTTCTGGTCCGTACTAAGCTATGTTGAACGGGTGTCCACATTAAGATCAGCATCAATATGGTGACTCTGGGGGAGCTCAGAGATACCAGGTTGCTTAAAGAGGGGTGAACCGGCCCAGGTTGGAAACAGAGCAGGTCAAATCCCCCATGCTGATCAGTAGTGGGATTGCACCTGTGAATAGCAAGTGCGGAGCAACCTAGCCAACAAAGCATGACACAGTCTCTTTATTATGTTTCATTTCTTTAGGATGGAATTATACCAGAGTGGTCAATATTATTTATTACATTTTATATATAGCAACATGAACAATACAGCTCCATTGTATTGTTATTACTAGTTTCCTTGCTTTGTATTAAGTATTTTACATTATAAATTTATTATTTGATTGTATCCATCTTTTGTATGCAAACAGGACAATGACCTTTAGGGTGAACCATTTCTTATTGATCATGTACAGTCCCAAATTTCATGCAGAACATACACAGTGAATATATTTATGAAATTGTATTTTTTAATCATCTTCTTGTAGTCATAATAGAGTTATGATACAATGTATGGTATGATAAACCATATATATTTGATGAGAAATCAGTAGGCTAGTCCCCTACCTGCACATCTACCACATTCACTACTTCAGCTTCATGCACATGTCCTGTAAGATCAAATACGTCAGCACAGAGTATTTAAGTTGTCATGAGTGCTGTTCTTGTGGGTGTCAGTGACTTGTCAGTCAGTGATATCATGTCACTAAGGAATGTTTTGCTTGTGATGTGGATGGAGTGTGGGATACATGGTTGGGGATATAGAAAATAATGTGAGGAGGTGAGTTAGAGGTTATTGGGATGCCACAGAGCAATACCTACATAGTGGAACAAACTTTAATGAAATCACCACTGCAAATAATGAATAAGTGTTTTCGGGATTCAATAGCACTACCATGTGCAGTGCATGATTATTGATATAGAATATTCACTCACAATGCTGAATAAAGACTACACCCAATCTAAATTAGCCATTGCCTGTGAACAGATAAAGAATGTAGTTACAGGAGTGGCCAGTAGATGGCAATGATAAGCTGCTTTCTCATTGTAATGACATCACAGTCAGAGAAATTCCTATGCTAAATAACAATCACAGCTCCTCGCCGGGCACTGTGGCGTGTGCCTGTAATCCCAGCTACTTGGGAGGCTGAGGCTGTTGGAGTGCTTGAGGCCAGGAGTTCTGGTCCGTACTAAGCTATGTTGAACGGGTGTCCACATTAAGATCAGCATCAATATGGTGACTCTGGGGGAGCGCAGAGATACCAGGTTGCTTAAAGAGGGGTGAACCGGCCCAGGTTGGAAACAGAGCAGGTCAAATCCCCCATGCTGATCAGTAGTGGGATTGCACCTGTGAATAACCAGTGTGGAGCAGCCTAGCCAACAAAGCATGACACAGTCTCTTTATTATGTTTCATTACTTTAGGATGGAATTATACCAGAGTGGTCAATATTATTTATTACATTTTATATATAGCAGCATGAACAATACAGCTCCATTGTATTGTTATTACCAGTTTCCTTGCTTTGTATTAAGTATTTTACATTATAAATTCATTATTTGATTTTGTCCATCTTTTGTATGCAAACAGGACAATGACCTTTAGGGTGAACCATTTCCTATTGATCATATACAGTCCCAAATGTCATGCAGAACATACTCAGTGAATATATTTATGAAATTGTATTTTTTTATCATCTTCTTGTAGTCATAATAGAGTTATGATACAATGTATGGTATGATAAACCATATATATTTGATGAGAAATCAGTAGGCTTGTCCCCTACCTGCACATCTACCACATTCACTACTTCAGCTTCATGCACATGTCCTGTAAGATCAAATACGTCAGCACAGAGTATTTAAGTTGTCATGAGTGCTGTTCTTGTGGGTGTCAGTGACTTGTCAGCCAGTGATATCATGTCACTAAGGAATGTTTTGCTTGTTATGTGGATGGAGTGTGGAATATATGGTTGGGGATATAGAAAATAATGTGAGGAGGTGAGTTAGAGGTTATGCCACAGAGCAATACCTACATAGTGGAACAAACTTTAACAAAATGACCATTGCAATTAATGAATAAGTGTTTTGGGGATTCAATAGCAATACCATGTGCAGTGCATGGTTTTTGATATAGAATATTTACTCACAATGCCGAATAAGGACTACACCCAATCTAAATTAGCCATTGCCTGTGAACAGATAAAGAATGTAGTTACAGGAGTGGCCAGTAGATGGCATTGATAAGCTGCTTTCTCATTGTAATGACATCACAGTCAGTGAAATTCCTATGCTAAATAACAATCACAGCTCCTCACCGGGCACTGTGGCGTGTGCCTGTAATCCCAGCTACTTGGGAGACTGAGGCTGTTGGAGTGCTTGAGGCAAGGAGTTCTGGTCCGTACCGAGCTATGTTGAACGGGTGTCCACATTAAGATCAGCATCAATATGGTGACTCTGGGGGAGCTCAGAGATACCAGGTTGCTTAAAGAGGGGTGAACCGGCCCAGATTGAAAACAGAGCAGGTCAAATCCCCCATGCTGATCAGTAGTGGGATTGCACCTGTGAATAGCCAGTGTGGAGCAACCTAGCCAACAAAGCATGACACAGTCTCTTTATTATGTTTCATTACTTTAGGATGGAATTATACCAGAGTGGTCAATATTATTTATTACATTTTATATAAAGCAGCATGAACAATACAGCTCCAGTGTATTGTTATTACCAGTTTCCTTGCTTTGTATTATTAAGTATTTTACATTATAAATTCATAAGTTGATTGTGTCCATCTTTTGTATGCAAACAGGACAATGACCTTTAGGGTGAACCATTTCCTATTGATCATGTACAGTCCCAAATTTCATGCAGAACATACACAGTGAATATATTTATGAAATTGTATTTTTTAATCATCTTCTTGTAGTCATAATAGAGTTATGATACAATGTATGGTATGATAAACCATATATATTTGATGAGAAATCAGTAGGCTTGTCCCCTACCTGCACATCTACCACATTCACTACTTCAGCTTCATGCACATGTCCTGTAAGATCAAATACGTCAGCACAGAGTATTTAAGTTGTCATGAGTGCTGTTCTTGTGGGTGTCAGTGACTTGTCAGCCAGTGATATCATGTCACTAAGGAATGTTTTGCTTGTGATGTGGATGGAGTGTGGGATATATGGTTGGGGATATAGAAAATAATGTGAGGAGGTGAGTTAGAGGTTATTGGGATGCCACAGAGCAATACCTACATAGTGGAACAAACTTTAATGAAATCACCACTGCAAATAATGAATAAGTGTTTTCGGGATTCAATAGCACTACCATGAGCAGTGCATGATTATTGATATAGAATATTCACTCACAATGCTGAATAAAGACTACACCCAATCTAAATTAGCCATTGCCTGTGAACATATAAAGAATGTAGTTACAGGAGTGGCCAGTAGATGGCAATGATAAGCTGCTTTCTCATTGTAATGACATCACAGGCAGAGAAATTCCTATGCTAAATAACAATCACAGCTCCTCGCCGGGCACTGTGGCGTGTGCCTGTAATCCCAGCTACTTGGGAGGCTGAGGCTGTTGGAGTGCTTGAGGTCAGTAGTTCTGGTCCGTACTGAGCTATGTTGAACGGGTGTCCACATTAAGATCAGCATCAATATGGTGACTCTGGGGGAGCTCAGAGATACCAGGTTGCTTAAAGAGGGGTGAACCGGCCCAGGTTGGAAACAGAGCAGGTCAAATCCCCCATGCTGATCAGTAGTGGGATTGCACCTGTGAATAGCCAGTGTGGAGCAGCCTAGCCAACAAAGCATGACACAGTCTTTTTATTATGTTTCATTACTTTAGGATGGAATTATACCAGAGTGGTCAATATTATTTATTACATTTTATATATAGCAGCATGAACAATACAGCTCCATTGCATTGTTATTACCAGTTTCCTAGCTTTGTATTATTAAGTGTTTTACATTATAAATTCATTATTTGATTGTATCCATCTTTTGTATGCAAACAGGACAATGACCTTTAGGGTGAACCATTTCCTATTGATCATGTACAGTCCCAAATTTCATGCAGAACATACTCAGTGAATATATCTATGAAATTGTATTTTTTAATCATCTTCTTGTAGTCATAATAGAGTTATTATACAATGTATAGTATGATAAACCATATATATTTGATGAGAAATCAGTAGGCTAGTCCCCTACCTGAACATCTACCACATTCACTACTTCAGCTTCATGCACATGTCCTGTAAGATCAAATACGTCAGCACAGAGTATTTAAGTTGTCATGAGTGGTGTTCTTGTGGGTGTCAGTGACTTGTCAGCCAGTGATATCATGTCATTAAGGAATGTTTTGCTTCTTGTGATGTGGATGGAGTGTGGGATACATGGTTGGGGATATAGAAAATAATGAGAGGAGGTGAGTTAGAGGTTAATGGGATGCCACAGAGCAATACCTACATAGTGGAACAAACTTTAACGAAATGACCATTGCAATTAATGAATAAGTGTTTTGGGGATTCAATAGCACTACCATTTGCAGAGCATGGTTTTTGATATAGAATATTTACTCACAATGCCGAATAAAGACTACACCCAATCTAAATTAGCCATTGCCTGTGAACAGATAAAGAATGTAGTTACAGGAGTGGCCAGTAGATGGCATTGATAAGCTGCTTTCTCTATGTAATGACATCACAGTCAGAGAAATTCCTATGCTAAATAACAATCACAGCTCCTCGCCGGGCACTGTGGCTTGTGCCTGTAATCCCAGCTACATGGGAGGCTGAGGCTGTTGGAGTGCTTGAGGCCAGGAGTTCTGGTCCGTACTAAGCTATGTTGAACGGGTGTCCACATTAAGATCAGCATCAATATGGTGACTCTGGGGGAGCTCAGAGATACCAGGTTGCTTAAAGAGGGGTGAACCGGCCCAGGTTGGAAACAGAGCAGGTCAAATCCCCCATGCTGATCAGTAGTGGGATTGCACCTGTGAATAGCCAGTGTGGAGCAACCTAGCCAACAAAGCATGACACAGTCTCTTTATTATGTTTCATTACTTTAGGATGGAATTATACCAGAGTGGTCAATATTATTTATTACATTTTATATATAGCAGCATGAACAATACAGCTCCATTGTATTGTTATTACCAGTTTCCTAGCTTTGTATTATTAAGTATTTTACATTATAAATTCATTATTTGATTGTGTCCATCTTTTGTATGCAAACAGGACAATGACCTTTAGGGTGAACCATTTCCTATTGATCATATACAGTCCCAAATTTCATGCAGAACATACACAGTGAATATATTTATGAAATTGTATTTTTTAATCATCTTCTTGTAGTCATAATAGAGTTATGATACAATGTATGGTATGATAAACCATATATATTTGATGAGAAATCAGTAGGCTAGTCCCCTACCTGCACATCTACCACATTTACTACTTCAGCTTTATGCACATGTCCTGTCAGATCAAATACGTCAGCACAGAGTATTTAAGTTGTCATGAGTGCTGTTCTTGTGGGTGTCAGTGACTTGTCAGCCAGTGATATCATGTCACTAAGGAATGTTTTGCTTGTGATGTGGATGGAGTGCGGGATATATGGTTGGGGATATAGAAAATAATGTCAGGAAGTGAGTTAGAGGTTATTGGGATGCCACAGAGCAATACCTACATAGTGGAACAAACTTTAATGAAATGACCATTGCAAATAATGAATAAGTGTTTTCGGGATTCAATAGCAATACCATGTGCAGTGCATGATTATTGATATAGAATATTCACTTACAATGCTGAATAAAGACTACACCCAATCTAAATTAGCCATTGCCTGTGAACATATAAAGAATGTAGTTACAGGAGTGGCCAGTAGATGGCATTGATAAACTGCTTTCTCATTGTAATGACATCACAGTCAGAGAAATTCCTATGCTAAATAACAATCACAGCTCCTCGCCGGGCACTGTGGCGTGTGCCTGTAATCCCAGCTACTTGGGAAGCTGAGGCTGTTGGAATGCTTGAGGCGAGGAGTTCTGGTCCGTACTGAGCTATGTTGAACGGGTGTCCACATTAAGATCAGCATCAATATGGTGACTCTGGGGGAGCTCAGAGATACCAGGTTGCTTAAAGAGGGGTGAACCGGCCCAGGTTGGAAACAGAGCAGGTCAAATCCCCCATGCTGATCAGTAGTGGGATTGCACCTGTGAATAGCCAGTGTGGAGCAGCCTAGCCAACAAAGCATGACACAGTCTCTTTATTATGTTTCATTACTTTAGGATGGAATTATACCAGAGTGGTCAATATTATTTATTACATTTTATATATAGCAGGATGAACAATACATCTCCATTGTATTGTTATTACCAGTTTCCCAGCTTTGTATTATTAAGTATTTTACATTATAAATTCATTATTTGATTGTGTCCATCTTTTGTATGCAAACAGGACAATGACCTTTAGGGTGAACCATTTCCTATTGATCATATACAGTCCCAAATTTCATGCAGAACATACACAGTGAATATATTTATGAAATTGTATTTTTTAATCATCTGCTTGTAGTCATAATAGAGTTATGATACAATGTATGGTATGATAAACCACATATATTTGATTAGAAATCAGTAGGCTAGTCCCCTACCTGCACATCTACCACATTCACTACTTCAGCTTTATGCACATGTCCTGTCAGATCAAATACGTCAGCACAGAGTATTTAAGTTGTCATGAGTGCTGTTCTTGTGGGTGTCAGTGACTTGTCAGCCAGTGATATCATGTCATTAAGGAATGTTCGGCTTGTCATGTGGATGGAGTGCGGGATATATGGTTGGGGATATAGAAAATAATGTGAGGAGGTGAGTTAGAGGTTAATGGGATGCCACAGAGCAATACCTATATAGTGGAACAAACCTTAATGAAATGACCATTGCAAATAATGAATAAGTGTTTTTGGGATTGAATAGCACTACCATGAGCAGAGCATTATTAGTGATATAGAATATTCACTCACAATGCTGAATAAAGACTACACCCAATCTAAATTAGCCATTGCCTGTGAACATATAAAGAATGTAGTTACAGGAGTGGCCAGTAGATGGCATTGATAAGCTGCTTTCTCATTGTAATGACATCACAGTCAGAGAAATTCCCATGCTAAATAACAATCACAGCTCCTCGCCGGGCACTGTGGTGTGTGCCTGTAATCTCAGCTACTTGGGAGGCTGAGGCTGTTGGAATGCTTGAGGCCAGGAGTTCTGGTCCGTACTGAGCTATGTTGAACGGGTGTCCACATTAAGATCAGCATCAATATGGTGACTCTGGGGGAGCTCAGAGATACCAGGTTGCTTAAAGAGGGGTGAACCGGCCCAGGTTGGAAACAGAGCAGGTCAAATCCCCCATGCTGATCAGTAGTGGGATTGCACCTGTGAATAGCCAGTGTGGAGCAACCTAGCCAACAAAGCATGACACAGTCTCTTTATTATGTTTCATTACTTTAGGATGGAATTATACCAGAGTGGTCAATATTATTTATTACATTTTATATATAGCAGCATGAACAATACAGCTCCATTGTATTGTTATTACCAGTTTCCTTGCTTTGTATTATTAAGTATTTTACATTATAAATTCATTATTTGATTGTGTCCATCTTTTGTATGCAAACAGGACAATGACCTTTAGGGTGAACCATTTCCTATTGATCATATACAGTTCCAAATTTCATGCAGAACATACACAGTGAATATATTTATGAAATTGTATTTTTTAATCATCTTCTTGTAGTCATAATAGAGTTATGATACAATGTATGGTATGATAAACCATATATATTTGATGAGAAATCAGTAGGCTAGTCCCCTACCTGCACATCTACCACATTCACTACTTCAGCTTCATGCACATGTCCTGTCAGATCAAATACGTCAGCACAGAGTATTTAAGTTGTCATGAGTGCTGTTCTTGTGGGTGTCAGTGACTTGTCAGCCAGTGATATCATGTCACTAAGGAATGTTTTGCTTGTTATGTGGATGGAGTGTGGGATATATGGTTGGGGATATAGAAAATAATGTAAGGAGGTGAGTTAGAGGTTATTGGGATGCCACAGAGCAATACCTACATAGTGGAACAAACTTTAATGAAATGACCATTGCAAATAATGAATAAGTGTTTTCGGGATTCAATAGCAATACCATGTGCAGTGCATGATTATTGATATAGAATATTCACTTACAATGCTGAATAAAGACTACACCCAATCTAAATTAGCCATTGCCTGTGAACATATAAAGAATGGGTACTCTTTACTTAGATGGGCGCCCGTCGTGGTGATCGCGGGTACATTTATGTCTGTCCGCGACGCGACCGACGCGATGCCCGCGATTTCCCATTGAAACCCATGTTAAACATGGAAATCGTGTCGGTCGCGTCGCGGCCGGCCATAAATGTACCCGCGATGCCCGCGACGCGATGCTCCCGATTTGCCATAGGAATCAATGTTAAAAGGCCCGATGGACACGATTTTACTGTTAAATGCCTCAATGGACCCGATTTGGCCATAGGAATCAATGTTAAATGGGCCACAGAGCCCAAATAGGCACAATTAACCCTAAAAGTTCCCCCCAATATTTTAACGCCACCCCACGATCCACGCCAACCCGAAGCGTGGCGAGCGCAGCGAGCCCGCGAGGGGCGGCGGTACGCGTCCTCCGACCTTTTCATGCCCTACTATCCACTAGGGCGTGGAGTGAGAATAGAATAGTGTGGCGAGCGCAGCGAGCCACCGAGCCCGAAGCGTGGCGAGCGCAGCGAGCCCCGCGAGGGGACGTGGATACCTTCACAGTTATACGCGTCCCCTCGCGGGCTTCACAGGTGTCCGTGGCGACGCGGACACCTGTGAAGCCCGCGAGGGGACGCGTATAACTGTGAAGGTATCCGCGTCCCCTCGCGGGGCTCGCTGCGCTCGCCACGCTTCGGGCTCGGTGGCTCGCTGCGCTCGCCACACTATTCTATTCTCACTCCACGCCCTAGTGGATAGTAGGGCATGAAAAGGTCGGAGGACGCGTACCGCCGCCCCTCGCGGGCTCGCTGCGCTCGCCACGCTTCGGGTTGCCGTGGATCGTGGGGTGGCGTTAAAAATGTGGGGGGACATTTAAGGGTTAATTGTGCCTATTTGGGCTCTGTGGCCCATTTAACATTGATTCCTATGGGCAAATCGCGGGCATTGAGGCATTTTACATGAAAATCGCGCTCAATCAGCCTTTTTAACATTGTTCCCTATGGGAAAATCGCGGTCATCGCGGGTAGTAGATTTTTATGTACCCGCGATTTACCCGCGATGACCGCGATGCCCGCGATGACCGCGATTTTTACCCCCGACGACCGCGATTTCAATCGCGGGCGCCCTTCTAGGTAAAGAGTACCAAAGAATGTAGTTATAGGAGTGGCCAGTAGATGGCATTGATAAGCTGCTTTCTCATTGTAATGACATCACAGTCAGAGAAATTCCTATGCTAATAACAATCACAGTTCTTCGCCGGGCACTGTGGCGTGTGCCTGTAATCCCAGCTACTTGGGAGGCTGAGGCTGTTGGAGTGCTTGAGGCCAGGAGTTCTGGTCCGTACTGAGCTATGTTGAACGGGTGTCCACATTAAGATCAGCATCAATATGGTGACTCTGGGGGAGCTCAGAGATACCAGGTTGCTTAAAGAGGGGTGAACCGGCCCAGGTTGGAAACAGAGCAGGTCAAATCCCCCATGCTGATCAGTAGTGGGATTGCACCTGTGAATAGCCAGTGTGGAGCAGCCTAGCCAACAAAGCATGACACAGTCTTTTTATTATGTTTCATTACTTTAGGATGGAATTATACCAGAGTGGTCAATATTATTTATTACATTTTATATATAGCAGCATGAACAATACAGCTCCATTGTATTGTTATTACCAGTTTCCTAGCTTTGTATTATTAAGTATTTTACATTATAAATTCATTATTTGATTGTGTCCATCTTTTGTATGCAAACAGGACAATGACCTTTAGGGTGAACCATTTCCTATTGATCATTTACAGTCCCAAATTTCATGCAGAACATACACAGTGAATATATTTATGAAATTGTATTTTTTAATCATCTGCTTGTAGTCATAATAGAGTTATGATACAATGTATGGTATGATAAACCATATATATTTGATGAGAAATCAGTAGGCTAGTCCCCTACCTGCACATCTACCACATTCACTACTTCAGCTTCATGCACATGTCCTGTCAGATCAAATACGTCAGCACAGAGTATTTAA
This sequence comes from Crinia signifera, assembly GCF_055691185.1. Taxonomy (NCBI): domain Eukaryota; kingdom Metazoa; phylum Chordata; class Amphibia; order Anura; family Myobatrachidae; genus Crinia; species Crinia signifera. The sequence goes on from NW_028142153.1 coordinate 156,691, forward strand.
GTTGTCATGAGTGCTGTTCTTGTGGGTGTCAGTGACTTGTCAGCCAGTGATATCATGTCATTAAGGAATGTTCGGCTTGTTATGTGGATGGAGTGCGGGATATATGGTTGGGGATATAGAAATAATGTGAGGAGGTGAGTTAGAGGTTAATGGGATGCCACAGAGCAATACCTATATAGTGGAACAAACCTTAATGAAATGACCATTGCAAATAATGAATAAGTGTTTTTGGGATTGAATAGCACTACCATGAGCAGAGCATTATTATTGATATAGAATATTCACTCACAATGCTGAATAAAGACTACACCCAATCTAAATTAGCCATTGCCTGTGAACATATAAAGAATGTAGTTACAGGAGTGGCCAGTAGATGGCATTGATAAGCTGCTTTCTCATTGTAATGACATCACAGTCAGAGAAATTCCTATGCTAAATAACAATCACAACTCCTCGCCGGGCACTGTGGCGTGTGCCTGTAATCCCAGCTACTTGGGAGGCTGAGGCTGTTGGAGTGCTTGAGGCCAGGAGTTCTGGTCCGTACTGAGCTATGTTGAACGGGTGTCCACATTAAGATCAGCATCAATATGGTGACTCTGGGGGAGCTCAGAGATACCAGGTTGCTTAAAGAGGGGTGAACCGGCCCAGGTTGGAAACAGAGCAGGTCAAATCCCCCATGCTGATCAGTAGTGGGATTGCACCTGTGAATAGCCAGTGTGGAGCAACCTAGCCAACAAAGCATGAAACAGTCTCTTTATTATGTTTCATTACTTTAGGATGGAATTATACCAGAGTGGTCAATATTATTTATTACATTTTATATATAGCAGCATGAACAATACAGCTCCATTGTATTGTTATTACCAGCTTCCTAGCTTTGTATTATTAAGTATTTTACATTCTAAATTAATTATTTGATTGTGTCCATCTTTTGTATGCAAACAGGACAATGACCATTAGGGTGAACCATTTCCTATTGATCATATACAGTTCCAAATTTCATGCAGAACATACACAGTGAATATATTTATGAAATTGTATTTTTTAATCATCTGCTTGTAGTCATAAAAGAGTTATGATACAATGTATGGTATGATAAACCATATATATATTTGATGAGAAATCAGTAGGCTAGTCCCCCACCTGCACATCTACCACATTCACTGCTTCAGCTTCATGCACATGTCCTGTCAGATCAAATACATCAGCACAGAGTATTTAAGTTGTCATGAGTGCTGTTCTTGTGGGTGTCAGTGACTTGTCAGCCAGTGATATCATGTCATTAAGGAATGTTTTGCTTGTGATGTGGATGGAGTGTGGGATATATGGTTGGGGATATAGAAAGTAATGTGAGGAGGTGAGTTAGAGGTTAATGGGATGCCACAGAGCAATACCTACATAGTGGAACAACCTTTAATGAAATGACCATTGCAAATAATAAATAAGTGTTTTTGGGATTCAATAGCACTACCATGAGCAGAGCATGATTATTGATATAGAATATTCACTCACAATGCTGAATAAAGACTACACCCAATCTAAATTAGTTAT